>NC_053022.1:336202074-336356607 GCF_003073215.2 Triticum urartu
TACTTAGTCTCTACTGGGTTCTCCTTCTTTCCTCCTCTCTCTCTCCTTTGTGGAGACTGGCTCTATTTATAGAGGATTTGGGCCTCTCCCCAAATAATGAGCGGGAAGGGCGCCAACACTCGGCCATTTTGAAGGGGAACATATGGTACAAGTTATCCTGACCAAAGGTGGTCTTCGGCTGCCAAAAGCACTGGTGATGACGCCGTCTTGGGCTCCACGGTGACCTCCGTCCGGCTGTCCGGCTGGTCTTGGTCTCGTTGCACCGGAATGGAAACCTTTGCCTGATACCTTGGCATGTGCTTGCTCCCTTTGCACCAAAGGGGAAACAAGGACACTGCACAGGCTGGCGCCCGCCTGGCGCCCGCCTGGTCTCAATCGTCATGGCTTGCGTCATGGGATCCTCGCGAGGTGCCCTTGCATTGATCTCTCCGCCTCCTCGCGAGCCTGCCTGATGAGGCCGCTCTTGAGGAAGCTTCCTGTCGTCCGCCCCACGAGGCTTGGCCCCTTGCAAGGGTCTTGAGCTTGGGCTGATGAAGATGGGCCGTGCTGGGCCCCCACCTGATCCACGTCGCAGGCCGCAGGCAGGCAAGTCTGGGGACCCCCGTTCCCATAACGCCGATAGTGGCGGATGTTCACGTCATCCCAGATTGGACAGTGCCGTTCTTGGCTTACATGACCCGGGGCGAGCTGCCAACGGATGAGACCCTGGCCCGACATATAACCCGGCGGTCTAAGTCAATGACGATTTCTGACGGAACTATAGCATCGCAGCGTCTCTGGAGCGTTTCAGCGGTGTGTTTCCCCTGAAGAAGGCCAAGAAATACTTCGTGAGATCCATGAAGGCGATTGTGGTCATCACACCGGGTCAAAATCTCTGGTGGCCAAAGCTTTTCGTCATGGTTTTTACTGGTTGATGGCTCATGCTGATGCAGAAGATCTGGTCAGTAGATGTGATGGATGTCAGAAATTCGCACGATGAGCACATGTGCCGGCTCAAGAACTGCAAATGATTCCAATCACTTGGCCGTTTGCGGTCTGGGGGCTTGACATGGTTGGACCTTTCAAACGGTCTAAGGATAAAAAGACACATCTTTTAGTGGCAGTTGACAAATTCACAAAGTGGGTTGAGGCGGAACCAGTGAGTAAGTGTGATGCAGCCACAGCGGTTCAGTTCATGAAAAAGGTGATCTTCCATTTTGGTTTTCCACACAACATTATCACTGACAATGGCACTAATCTATCCCAAGGGGCTATGGAGGAGTTCTGTCAGCGCGAGCATATTCGGCTTGATGTTTCTTCTGTAGCTCATCCTCAATCCAATGGTAAGGCTGAGAGAGCAAATCAGGAAATCTTAAAAGGTCTCAAGCCCCGGCTTATGGTTCCCTTGCAGCAAACGTTGGGTTGTTGGCTAGAGGAGTTACCCTCGGTGCTTTGGAGTATCAACACCACCCCTAACAGGTCTACAGGTTATACACCTTTCTTCGTGGTTTATGGAGCGGAAGCAGTGTTGCCTAGTGACATCCGTTATAACTCGCCCCGTGTGGCGGCTTATGTTGAAGCTAACAATGAACAAGCCAGACAAGATGCACTTGACTTGTTAGATGAGGAAAGAGACTTAGCAGCGGCTCGATCAGCAATTTATCAACAGGACCTGCGCCGTTATCACAGCCGCTGGGTTAAGTCCAGGACTTTTCAAGAAGGTGACCTGGTGCTCCGGCTCATCCAGGATCTGTCAGATGCACACAAGCTATCCCCACCTTGGGAAGGACCCTTTGTGGTCAGCAAGAACTTAAACAACGGGTCATATTACCTCATTGACGTTCGAGAGCACAAAGACTCACGTAAGTCGGAAGAGGAGACCCGCTGGCCGTGGAACATTGCTCAACTTCGGCCATACTACACCTGAGCCACCGGCTCTCATCATGTACATACTTTGAGGTTGTATATACTATGATAAGTAATAAAGCAGGACCATCGGTCTCTTTTCTTTTCAAAGATTACGCATCTTTACTATTTTTTTAATACTATTTTCAAATGACTATTAAGGAGTTGATCATATTTGAATCAAGTCTAACCTTTTTTGGTCCAGCTTATGATCATATTCGAATCTAGCTGCAAACTATCAAGGTCACTTGGGGGCTTCCTGTTCAAACATAGGTCGTATTCGAACCAAAGAGAACATAGTTGTCGTAACCCTCTTGATCGGCTCAAAGCCAAACTCACTAGGGGGCTTCTTGATCGTATTCGAATCACAGCTTAACCCCTTTTGGGTCCGACTTGGATCGTATTCGAATCAGGGTCGTTAAAAACCTCTCAAGGTCATTTGGGGGCTTCCTGTTCAAACATAGGTTGTATTCGAACCAAAGAGAACATAGTTGTCGGTACCCTCTTGATCGGTGCAACGCCAAAGCCACTAGGAGCTATATGATCGTATTTGAATCTTAGCTTAACCCCTTTGGTCCGGTTTACTGATCATATTCGAATCAGAAAAAACCCCAACTTTTAATTACAAGGCTAATTTTGTTTGCCACCTGTTATTTGTCTTATTGGCTTTTTGTTGTCTCAATTTCAAAATAATCAATCATGGTCTATTCACTGGCTTGACTATTTGACAACAAGCCGCCAGAGCATGATAATCATCAGGTATTCAGAAGCATTGACTTCTCGCAAAGACTTGATTATCGACCTTATCACCCGGGTCATATAAACCGGTGGTCCGAAGGTCAAAGATACAGGTATGGCTATTGTTTATGAACAGTTTCCTTCTGTATTAATCAAATGTTATTTCAACCTTGTTTTCTTTTTATGTCTGGTTCTGTTTTCTACTATGATAAAAATATTGGCCATAAATCGGGTGTTCTGACCCGTTCGGTACTAAGCCGCCAAGCAAGTTTTTCCCTTTTATCTACAGGAACAGAGCGGAATATTGCAGGGACAACCATAAATATAATGCATATATTGACATCAGCAAAACATAGAATCACATACGGTGTTTTATGCGTGATGGCATAGGCAAATTATCCAGTGTTTTCACAGCTAATCTATTACAAGGCTATTAAAATCCCATGAAGATGGTCTTCACTCCTCCCTCGCCGGCTCACTGCCTTCTGCTACTTGGAAGTTAGGTTTTGACCAGTCAAAACCGTCTACAGCAGTAAATTCTGATTCTTCATCAATCAAGCCGGCTGGATCAATATCCGGAGAAAAACTATGTTGACGAACCGGCGGGATAAGGTCGGTCACTTTGTAGGAGGGAGTCGCCATCTTCTTATTGTCCAAGTCAAAACCCGGCTGGTATTTGTCAATATTTGTTTCATCTCCAAGAATGGTGGCCTGAGGTCGCACTTCCCTCACGCAAGCAACGAAGTCATCCTGTTCAAACAGTGACCCGTCTTCCTTTACCGTGGGGTACCCTCTGGCTACATCCGCCGGGTCTATATGTGGCACCTAAGCCTTGGCCCGGCTTAGGGCAGTTAAAGCCCCGGCTCTAGAATAGGAGCGCTTGACTTCTTGGAACCTGGCGGGTAAGATTGGCAGCTTCTTTAAGACATCACTGAGCCGGTTGGGTCCTTGATTGGCAGGAGAGATGGCGGCAAGTGCACGTTGTGCGCCAATATACAATTGCTCCACTAAGGTAAACATCGCCTTCAGTTTAGTCACGTTGTCTTGGTTCAGGTTCTTGCTTCGTAGGCCTGCACATGGTTTTTTAAACAAAGGGTCAGCTAGCGGTTTGTATTACGGATCAAAAGAAAGTCAAAAAGGTCAGTATAGATGACTTACCGAAGATGGCGGACACCATTTGAGACACCCGGTCTTTTAATCCGGTCAGCTCTGTCGTAACCTCTTCAAGGGCTGCTTCAGCTTTCTCGGCGCGTTGTGTCAGCAGCGTTTTTTCCTCAGCCCAGGTTTTCTTTTTGACAGTCAAGTTGGTTTTCAAATTTTCCGTCTCAGCAAGCCTCAGTTGCAGCTTGTAGTTAGCAGATTTGATTTCTGTTTCCTGATCCACTAGCCGGGTCTTCTCATCAGTTAATTGCGAGCTCAATTCAGATAAGGCATTCTACAAAATGTACACAGATGTGTCAAGGTTTCAATTAAAGTTTAAGAGTGAAGATTCAAGTCTCAAATACTTTTGCATTGCAAAACCACTTGACACTTCGGGGCTAATGTATGCCAAAACAATTTTTTATAACTTTGAAATACTTCAAGTCCCAAGTACTTTACAAAGTAATAGCGCTTGGCACTTGGCGGCTAATGTATGATATTCAGCAAAGTCTCTCAAGGTTAAATCGGATTACAATATTTGTTGGATTCGGTACAAGACAGTTATGACATTCAAAGTACTGGCTCATTTATGGTTAAGTGAACCGGCCCTTGGGGACTACAGTTGAAGCTTTGTTCTATTGGACTTCAGAAAAATCTAAAGGAAAAATCTTAGCTTATATCATAAGTCTACAGATCATTCCGGTTTTCTCATAATCTGAAGACTTGGGGGCTGGCAGAATATAAGTAAGCCGGAAGAACATACCTCGTACTTCAGCTGCAATTGCTTGACCATTTCGATCTCTGGGTCATGGCTGGAGTACACATGGCTGAGATAGCCGGATAATATGTAATTGGCATTCAGATGGCCATAATGTGAAATGTCAAAATGTACTTTCTGTCTCTCCAACGCCTCTTGTTTCACCGTGTGACGAGCCAACACGGTGGGATTCCCCGGTTCAACAAAGCGGCTTCCGGTTATCAGAACGTCTTGCGCAGACGGTGATGGCGGGTTGGCCAAGCTGGATGGTCCAGTTGCAGAAGGATTAACGGTGGTATCGTCAACTGACAGCTCAGGAGGATTTACTTTAGTGTTGACAGGAGGGTCTTCTGGAGCTTCAGTTAATGGAGGAGAAGGTGGCATTGCCGGCTCAGGTGCAAGGACTGGCGGGTCTACCACCGGCTTAGTTACCTTGGCCTTCTTGGACTTAGCTTGACCACTAAAAGAAATGTTATCAGACTATCAGTATAAAGAGACAGTTTGAAAAACATGGAGGAAAGAGGATTTTTCCTTACCCAGGGGCAGTCTTGAAGGCCAGAAATTGGGTCTGAGAAGAGTCGCCAGAAGAGCGAGACACCTCCTCCAAAGATAAAACAAAGTAAATAACACAAGGGAGAAGATCCATTAACAGAAAATCAAAGACAAAGAAATAAACCTCATTCTGGCGTTTTTGAGGAGTCTGTTGAAGAACAACACGCGGTTCATCATCATTCGGGTCTGGCGGCGGCTCTCATGTTGCTGCTTTTTCAAAAGAAAATGAGGATCCAGATAAGCCAAAGGGTGTGAAAACCTTACTTTCCGGGTTATGACTCGAAGTTTCTGTCTTGGCAAATGGGCTGAGTCGGAGGAAATAGTTACCTCTTCTTCCATGGCCTGAATGGCCCCTGTGTTGTCCTGGCAATGATCAATGTTAATAAGATTATTAAAAAGTTGGCCAAGGGAGTCAAGGGCTATCTCCGACTCAGAAGTATCATCAAGCTTCAACAGATCTTCAGCGGTGCTTTTCTTCTTCTTCTTCTTAGATCTCCGGGTCGTCTTCTTGGCGGTTATGGCGGCGGCTCTGGCTTTCTTGGCGGGTTCGTGATCGTACTTGGCTTTCCAGAAATCAGATTTGGCCTATAAACAAACAAGCAAGATGAAAGGTCGTACAAGTATCTAAAACAGCTAAGAAAAATGCAAAGAGGAAGAGAGCAGAAGTTCTTTACCTCTGGCGCCGGGTTAAGCTTGCAGAAAGGGTTTAACCCGACTTTACTGCAGTCTTCGTATTTACCGTTCACCAGAAGAGTTGACATTGAAAAAATATCTTCTTCCGTTAATTGAACAGAGTTGTGATGAAGAGAGTCATCTGGGCCTCCACCATATTCGTGCATCAGTTTGGATCGGCGGCTTAGAGGGATGACCCGCCATGCAACCCAGCAACGGGTTAAGTCAACTCCGGTTAAGCCGTTCCCCAACAAAGTGTTAATCCTTTTAATGGATGGTATCAGCTTCTTGCGTTCGGAGGCAGTAAGCTTGTTAGGGAGTGCAAATTTGGAGTCAAGACGCTCTGCGCGATAACCCAGCAGTGGATGTTCATTTGCTGGAGAAGTGTCTTGACAATAGAACCAAGTCTGATTCCAGTCCTTGGGATGACTCGGCAAGACTACTAGGGGGAAGACGGCGCCTTGTCAACGCTGAATTGAGATACCTCCAAGTTCCAGGCTAGGGCCATTGGGGCACTCATTCTGGCGGTTCAGATAAAATATTGTCTAAAGAGATCCACAGTCGTTCTTCCTGAAGGTACACCTCACAGAGCACTTGGAAGTTGCAGATATTGGATATGGAATTAGGCCCGATGTCTTGAGGGTGGAGTTTGAAAAAATGGAGGACATCTCTGAAGAACTTTGAGCCGGGTGGGGAGAAGCCATGGTTCATATGATCAGAAAAGATGATAACTTCACCATGTTTTGGATTGGGACGTTCCTCCTCCGGGTCATGCGCACGGTAGGACATAACATTCTTCCCTGGCAAAAAACCTATGGTAAAGAATTCCTTCATGTTGTCCTCAGTGACTGTTGAGGGAACCCAGTTGCAGACAGTCGGCGCTTTGGACGGCATAATGTTCAAAAACAAACTGAAATGAAAGCAACATGCCGGTTCAATTCAGTGATAATGATACAGGGGAGTAATGGCGGCTTAAATAAGGGCTAATGTCATATAAGGAAAAGTAAGCCGACATAGTAAGCCGCCATGACTATAGATATTTGTGAAAGCAGATTCAACTAAGTGTTGAGACAAACAAGTTTCACAAATTGATGGGTATTATTCCAGATCAAATGGTTGTTCAAAATGGAAAAAAATTCTAGACCTAAAAGTTTAGCGCAGATGAATTTATAAGTCCTAATGAGGCCCTAGATAGGAGAAAAGGGATCTACCAGTTTCAAGAGCAAGCACAAAACAACTACCGCATAAGTATGCATCTCTTTTTGGATCAAGAAGAGGCGGCAGTGGAAGAACTACGAAGAACCGCGAAAAACTACGAAGAACATGCAGGAAAACCTAGAAGCTCTAAATGCGGATCTGAGGAATGGAGGGCGAATACTTACGGCCATGGATCCTCCACGGAAGATCGTC
This sequence comes from Triticum urartu, assembly GCF_003073215.2. Taxonomy (NCBI): domain Eukaryota; kingdom Viridiplantae; phylum Streptophyta; class Magnoliopsida; order Poales; family Poaceae; genus Triticum; species Triticum urartu. The sequence goes on from NC_053022.1 coordinate 336,209,228, forward strand.
GCCGTTCTCTGAACCGATTCTGGTCGATGCAGCGGCCAAAGTCAACGACGACGAGATGCTCTGCGACGGCGGCGGGGCTCGAGCTGCAGTGGAGTTGCGAGAGGAGGAAGATGAAGAAGAGAGAGGAATGATAAAATACCGGGGCGTGCCTATTTATAAGGGGATAAGACAACAGGCGGGCGCGAAAATCGAGGAAGACCCAAATAATGGTTATCTAACTAAACGGATGCCTCGATTCTCGGAAGGCATTAAAAATGAAGATCCGTTGGGAGATGACGTCATAAAAGTTTTTCGTGTTTTTAAGAGATGACATCATGGCGGGTTAAAAAAACCTATGCGAGGATAAGAAGATGGATTTTGTTTAAGTGTTGAAGATTGACAAAGAACAAAGTTCAAAGTCAACCTGGGGCCTAATGTTGGGGATATAACTATCAGTTATGACCCGCCCAGGAGGGGCCGTGTCAGCCCCAATGGCGGGTCACAAAGGAAGCCCAGTAGACATTCAAGGCGATAGTTTATTAAATCTTATAGAAGGCCTAAAGGCCTAGAGGCGGCTTAAGGCCCAATATTGTAAACCGCCATATGTAAGGAAAGACTTGTAAGAAAAGGAATGTAAAAGAAGTCACCGAGCCGGACACGATTTATGAGCCGGCCGGGACTCTATAGGCCACCAGGCGTCAACCCGTGTATATAAGGGGACGACCCGATGGCGGCTTAGGGGAAGAAACAAAAAGATCGATAACCAAGCCGGCAAACTAGCCTCTTGGTGATCGAAACCCCAGCAATATCAACACAACTAGACGTAGGCTTTTACCTTCATCGTAAGGGGCCGAACTAGTATAAAACCTCTCATGTCCTTTGTCCCGATTAACCCCTTCAAGCTTCCTAGTTGTGATGGCCCTACGAATAAGTCCTTTTGCTAGGACATCTGCCGTGACAATTCCACGACATCCGCCGACCGATTATTCCCTTAGGAATGCTAGCTTTCGGCTTCACCCAGTCTGAGGTACAAGTCCGGATGACCCAACTATAACAATCGCAAAGGTGCTCCCTTTATGCCCTAGCCGAACTAACGGGAACGTAGGGCATAAGCACAGGAGCCAGGCAACCCAGCTTGGCAAAAACTTAGGTCATAAAGGTGCATATCATGGTGAAGAAAAGGTATATATGAGAAAAGGACATATATATGGCAAGCTTAATGCTCGGAAAATGATAGTAAGCTTCTGTAAAAGAAGCCCCCAGGTGTTATGGGCGTATACATTTAACGATGTGTACCTCATAAGTGTGCGGTCTAGCTGCCCAAGAGCTATAAAGCTAAAGAAAAATATTTAAAGAGAGAGAAAATGAAAAGAGGAGCAAAAAGAAAATGAACAAATGAGTCCGGCTCTAGGCATAGAATCTTCGGAGTCTGGCGGCATTCCACGGGTTCGGTTCTAAGCGATTATCTGATGCGTCACGCAGACGGTACGCACCTCCAGTGAGAACTTCATCTATAATGAAGGGATCTTCCCACTTGGGCTTGAGTTTGTCCTTTTTCTTCTCTGGCAAGAGTAGAACGAGTTCACCAACATTGTAAGTCTTGGCCCGCACCTCTCTGCTTTGGTATCTGCGAGCTTGTTGTTGATACAATGCGGAATGGGCCTTTGCAACATTGCGCTCCTCCTCCAGGGTATCTAGACTGTCCTGCCGATCTAGCTCGGCTTCTCTCTCCTCGTACATGCGCCCTCGAGGTGAGTCATGAATAATATCGCGGGGCAAAACAGCCTCCGCGTTGTACACCATGAAAAATGGTGTGTAACTGTAGTGTGATTGGGCGTGGTCTGCAGCCCCCAGAGTACGGAGTCGAGCTCCTCGGCCCACTGTTTCTCTGACTCTTTTAAAGACCGTACTAGTCTAGGCTTAATGCCGCTCTTGATAAGACCATTAGCTCGTTCGACTGGACCGTTCGTTTGGGGGTGATAGATGGAGGCATAATCGAGCTTGATGCCCAGGTTAGCACACCATTTTGTCACTTCGTCGTCTATAAAATTGGGGCCATTGTCGGTGATGATGTTGTGTGGGACACCATAACGGTGTACGACACTGGATATAAAGTCTACCACTGGTCCGGCTTCGGCCGTTTTAACTATCTTGGCCTCTATCCACTTAGTGAATTTATCTACCATGACCAGCATATATATTTTCTTATGGCTTCCTGTAACACCCTCGATGCGACTATAGCTCCCACGTGTCGAGGCACGACTAAGAGACATAATCGCGTTGAAGGCATATGTCGCAAGTTAGGCAATCTTCACAACATCCCATGTAATATGATAATAAAAGGGGAGATAACATAGTTGGCTTACACTCGCCACGTCAATCAAGTACATAAACAACATTACATCATCCAAACACTCATGGCCCGACTACGGCGCCAAAATAAAAGATAACCCAACAGGCGACACGGTCCCAATCACCCCCAACTGGGCGCCACTACTGATCATCGGGAAAGGAAACATAGTAACGTTGAGAGTCCTCTTCGAACTCCCACTTGAGCTCATACGCGTCTCCTGGAGCGGAATCATCAGGCCCTGCATCTGGTGTAATAGTAATCTGTGAGCCATAGGGACTCAGCAATCTCGCACCCTCGCGATCAAGACTATTCAAGCTTGTAGGTAAGGCAAAGTAAATATAGGTGGAGCTGTAGCAAGCGACTAGCAAATATGGTGGCTAACTTATTCACAAAAGAGAGCGAGAAGAGGAGGCAAAGCACGAGCGAGAAACTAGAGAACAACCTGCGCAAACATTACTCCAACACCGTGTCCGCTTCCCGGACTCCGCTGAGAAGAGGCCATCACGGTAACACACTCAGTTGATTCATTTTAATTAATTAAGGTTCAAGTTAACTACAGCCGGACATTAACAAATTCCCATCTGCCCATAACCGCAGTCACGGCTTTCGAAAGTTCAATCCCTGCAGGGGAGTCCCAACTTAGCCCATGACAAGCTCTCACGGTCAACGAAGGAATAAACCTCCTCCCAAGATGTTCCGACCAGACTCAGTATCTCGGTTACTCAAGACACTTCGACAGGTTAAAACAAGACCAGCAACACCGCCCGAATGTGCCGACAAATCCCGATAGGAGCTGCACATATATATTTCTCAGGGCACACTCAGATTGTCCAAACTTCCGGTAGGCCAGCCCAGAGTTGCCCCTGGTAGCCACCGGCGGCTGATAGTTTGGACCAACACTCAGAGGAGCACTGGCCCGGGGGGGTTAAAATAATGATGACCCTTGAGTCTGCAGAACCCAAGGGAAAGAAAAGGCTAGGTGGAAAATGGTAAAACCAATGTTGGGCATTGCTGGAAAAGCTTTAATCAAGGCGAACTATCAAGGGGTTCCCATTATAACCCAACCGCGTAAGGAACGCAAAATCCGGGAACATAACACCGATATGACGGAAACTAGGGCGGCAAGAGTAGAACAAAACACTAGGCGAGAGGCCGAGCCTTCCACCCTTTACCAAGTATATAGATGTATTACTATAGCAAGATAATATAATGATATCCCAACAAGTAAATAAATGTTCCAACAAGGAACGGCCTTCAATCTTCACCTGCAACTAGCAACGCTATAAGAGGGGCTGAGCAAAGCGGTAACATAGCCAATCAACGGTTTGCTAGGACATGGTGGGTTAGAGGTTTGACATGGCAATTTGGGAGGCTTGCAAGCAAGTGGTAGGCATCGTAGCAATGGCATAGGAAAAGAGCAAGCAAACTAGCATAGCAAAGATAGTAGTGATTTCGAGGGTATGATCATCTTGCCTGCACAGTTGTCAGAGTTGACTGGATCCTCAAAAGCAAACTCAACGGGATCCTCGTTAGCGAACTTGTCTCCCGGCTCTACCCAAACAAGACAAACAAGCAACAAGGATACAATCAACCACGTGCAAGGATCAAGCAATATGATGCAATGATGATATGCTATGCGGGATGCGATGCGGGATGCAAAATGCAAGATATGACAGGGAATGCATGAACCTGGCCTCAACTTGGAAATCCAAGTGTGCCACTGGAAAGATGAGACGAAATCGCTTGAAAATGATATAAAGAACGCCGGAATCGGAGTTACAGTTTGGAAATGGCAAGCGATTCAAATATGACACCGGTCTGCGATTTACAGCAAATAGCCATCTAAATGCAATGAGATGAACATGCTACAGCACCCAAACATGACAACAAAATACATGGCAGGGATGCAAACAAGATGCTTAACAAAAGTCTAGCACTGAGATACGGCCAATTCATTCATTAACAGGTTCAAACAAGCATGGCAAAAATGCAAATGGCAAACAGATCTCAGACTGAAATTAACACTTGTCTGGAAATTCAGATCAGGTAGCCCTCTTCGGAGCAACAAAACTACAAGCTACAGGATCTGAACATGGCAAAGTAAAGCATGGCATGGAGCTACTCAAAGAGCTTAACAAAAGTCCCTTAGTGACCTTGAGCCAAAAGGGATCAGAAAATACAATTGCAAGCATGTGAACATAGCAAAAAACATAATCAGTTTTCAGACTTTGTGAAAAACTGACACATGCTGAAATATAACTCAAGTAGGCATGTTTACGATCTCGATGCACTCACTACGGTGCAAGTCATGGCAAGACAAGCACACACCCATCAAGAAGGCACAAAATGCAAGCTAGACATGGCAAGAACAATAACATAGCATACACGGATCAACTACAACATCACCGGCAAAATTGCAAACAAGTTGACAATCTGCCCAGATTCACAAAGTAGCAAAAGTAGAGCTCGATTGACTCAAGCTAGGGTGCTCCATAATTGCAAACAAAGACATGGATGGATATATCACTACAAGATTAACAAAACATCCTTACTGACCATCCTCAAAAGAGGCACGGATCACTAGGAAACAACATGAACATATGACAACATGAGATAAACAGCTCCAGGACTTAGTGAAATTACTAAGTCCCTGAAAACAGACTTAGCAAGTGCACCACTTTGCAAGCTTGCACAAGTCACCACACACATCACAAAAATACATGGAGTGCACCTCTGGAAAGATGACAAAACCCTTAACAAAACACATGTAGAGCATCAGGGCATAGCATGCACACATTAATCATGGCAAAAATGATAAAAACCTAAACAGAGTAGCAGATCTGACAATTAACTCAAGTAGCCCTCTTCTAACAGCATTTCGGGCATCAAGATGAGCTCAAATGAAAATGATGCAATGGATTGAAATGTTGTACTCTCTGAGATGAACATTTTGATATGCTATATGCATGAATCGGAGCTACGGATGCAAAGTTACGGAGCTACGAACAGGGCAACATGGATCTGAGAATTCTGGGACTTAGAAGAAAATTAGACCTCCGGATCTAGGGTTTGGTGGCATGCAAAACGAGGCAAACTCCGGCAAGCACTGTTCACCGGCGACGACGAGGACGGCGGCGGCCGACGAGATCCGGGCGCCGGGGCTCCTCTCCGGGCCGGAGCTAGCCGGGATCCGGCCGGGCGGCGAAGAAACGGCGACGGGGCGGCGAAGATCCGGCAGCGGGGCGGCGAGCTGGCGGCGGGGCGGCGCTGGCGACCCACGGCGGCACGGCGAAGGGAGGAGAAGGGCGCGGGCGGCGCGGCTCCTCTGGGCCGCGGGGGCTCTCCCTGGGCCCGAGCGGACCGGCGCGGTGGACGGCGGCGGGAGGCCACGTGGCGGCGCGCGACTGGTGCGGGGGCGGCGGCGCGGAGCGTCCGGCGCGGGCGGACAATGTCCAGCGCGTCGGAGGGGAAATTAGGGTTTTCGGGGGAGAGGAAGATCCGGATTTCGGGGGGTGTTTAAATAGGCATAGGGGGAGCTAGGAGAGTCCAAATGAGGTGCGGTTTTCGGCCACGCGGTCGTGATCGAACGCTCTAGATGATGGAGCAGAGTTAGGTGGGTTTTGGGCCAAAATGGAGGGGTGTTGGGCTGCAACACACACGAGGCCTTAGCGGTCCCTCGGTTAACCGTTGGAGTATCAAACGAAGTCCAAATGGTACGAAACTTGACAGGCGGTCTACCGGTAGTAAACCAAGGCCGCTTGGCAAGTCTCGGTCCAATCCGGAAATGTTTAATCCCCACACACGAAAGAAAGCTAGAAATGACCACCGGAGGAGAACGAAGCGCCGGAATGCAAAACGGACAACGGGGAAAATGCTCGAATGCATGAGACGAACACGTATGCAAATGCAATGCACATGATGACATGATATGAGATGCATGACAATGATAACAACACATGGAGAAAAAGACCCGAACCCGAGGAAATAAATTAACTTAACGCCGGAAACGGCAAGAGTTGGAGTACAAATTGGGAAAGTTACATCCGGGGTGTTACACTTCCCCCTTTGAGGGGTCCGACCATATCAAGCCCCTAGACCGTGAAAGGCCAAGTAATGGGGATTGTTTGTAAGGCAGTAGGCGGCATATGGCTTTGATTGGCGAAAAGCTGGCATCCCACGCAATGTTGGACAAGGTCCTGTGCATCTGCTCGGGTCGTCGGCCAGAAGAAACCGGTACGGAAGGCCTTGGTCCTCGTTAGCGTACTCAACAGGTTCCGCATTCACGTACTCGTCTCCCGGCTCTACCCAAAGCAAGAACACAAGCAAAGGACCAACAATCAATCATGGTGCAATGCACAAGCAACATGATACAATACATGGCATGATATGCAATGCATATGTGTAATCCGGAAGGAAAGAAAGATCAAGGCATCAAATTGGAAAACCAAGTATGCCGCTGGAAAGATGAGATGATTTCGGTTGAAGTCGATATAAAGATCACCGGAAACGGATGCACGGTTTGCAAATGACAAGCAACATAAGAATGACGCAAAACTGCGATTAACAGCACGATGCCACCTAGAATGCAACAAAAAACTAAGCTACTGCACTCCAACATAGCAACAAATCATATGGCAGTGATTTACAAGAGATTCTTGACAAAATGTAAACACTGAGCTACGGCTAAATCACACTAGAGCAGGTTCAAACAAGCATGGCAAAAGTGCAAAAGATATCAGCTTCACAGACTTAGTGAAAATACTAACATGTCAAAAAGAGTATCAGGAAGCACTGTTTAGAGCAAGCAAACAACATGCTACATGAACATACCATAGCAAATAAAGGCATGGCATGATTCTACTAGAAGCATAGAACCAAAGTCCCTTACTGAAGATGAGCCAAAAAGGCACAGAAGATATGATGGCACCCATGTAAACATAGCAAGTTTTATTAACAGTTTCAGACTTAGAAGAAAAACAGAGCACGGCATAAACAGAATTATGATAGCAACTTTGCGAGCTCATGCCACTCACCATAGAGCATTGCATGACAACATAAGCATACCAATAGAAAGAAGACATATTCATGAAGCTAACCATGGTAAGATCAAGTTAATAGGATGCTTGGATCACCAACAACAACAATGGCAATATTGATTAACATGTTAACATTCTACCAGGAACATTTAATAGAAAAAATAGAGCAAGCAAAAGACATACTAGAGCACTCCATAATTGCAACCAGGGGCATGGATGGATAGAGCATAACCACATGTTCAAAACATCCTTACTGAAGTATCTCAAAATAAGCATGGATCTCATTGTAGCATCAAGTTTACATGGCATCAAAATAATAGCAAGAAATAGACTTGGCAAAATCCCAAGTCCCTGAAAATAGCAACATTGTGAAGCCTAGCTTGCATGCTTGTGCTAGTCACCACATAGATCACAAAAATACAAGACTTTCACCCCTGTAAAGATGGCATGTGTGAAATGGCGATTGTAAGCCAACTCTTTATCCCTTTCTTATTCAGTACATGGGATTGTGTGAAGATTACCCCTCTTGCGACAAAACTACCATGCGACTATGCCTCTAAGTCATGCTCCGACACGTGGAAGATATAGCCGCATTGTGGGTGTTACAGTAACAAGGCGAGCCATCAATCCTGTTGTCGACGCAACAAAGGAACTCTCAATGAGAGCCCCAATGTCGGTGTCAAAACCGGCAGATCTCGGGTAGGGGGTCCCGAACTGGGCATCTAAGGATTGATGGTAATAGGAGACAAGGGACACAATGTTTTACCCAGGTTCGGGCCCTCTCGATGGAGGTAATACCCTACGTCCTGCTTGACTGACTTTGATGAGTATAGGGGTTACAAGAGTTGATCTACCACGAGATCGTAATGGCTAAACCCTAACTGTCTAGCCTATATGGTTATGATTGCCTCTACGGACTAAACCCTCCGGCTTATATAGACACCAGAGGGGGCTAGGGTTGTACAGAGTCAGTTTACAAAGAAAGGAATATTCATATCCACACGCTAAGCTTGCCTTCCACGCCAAGGAGAGTCCCATCCGGACACGGGAGGAAGTCTTCTGTCTTGTATCTTCATGGCCCATTAGTCCGGCCCACGTCACATAGCCCGGACGCCCGAGGACCCCTTAATCCAGGATTCCCTCACCTGTTCATCCGGCTGCAGAGCAGGCACAGGCACCCTCCACCCCCCTTCCGGAACAAGGCCGTCGGGGATGAGGTGAAGCTCCTGCTTTGAGGTGTGCTACCTCTTGAGCATGCGTTGGTTTTCCCTTGAAGAGGAAATGGTGATGCAGCAAAGTAGCATAAGTATTTCCCTTAGTTTTTGAGAACCAAGGTATCAATCCATTAGGAGATTACATGCAAGTCGCCTAGTACCTGCACAAACAATCAAGAACCTTGCGACCAACGTGATAAAGGGGTTGTCAATCCCTTCACGGCCACTTGCAAAAGTGAGATCTGATAAAGATAATAAGATAAATATTTTTGGTATTTTTGTTGTATAGATTGAAAAGTAAAGACTGCAAAATAAAATAAATAGTAAACTAGAATTGCAGATCGGAAACATATATGATATAAAATAGACCCGGGGGCCATAGATTTCACTAGTGGCTTCTCTCATGATAGCATGTATTACGGTGGGTGAACAAATTACTACTGAGCAATTGATAGAAAAGTGCATAGTTATGAGAATATCTAGGCAATGATTATGAAATATAGGCATCACGTCCGTGTCAAGTAGACCGAAACGATTCTGCGTCTACTACTATTACTCCACACATTGACCGCTATCCAACATGCATCTAGAGTACTAAGTTCATAGAATAGAGTAACACATTAGGCAGAGGGATAAACTCAAGCAATATGATATAAACCCCATCTTTTTATCCTCGATGGCAACAATACAATACATGCCTTGCTGCCCCTACTGTCACTGGGAAAGGACACTGCAAGATTGAACCCAAAGCTAAGCACCTCTCCCATTGCAAGAAAGATCAATCTAGTAGGCCAAACTAAACCAATAATTCAAAGAGACTTGCAAAGATATCAAATCATGCATATAAGAACCAAATATTGTTCATAGATAAACTTGATCATAAACCCACAATTCATCGGATCTCGGCAAACACATCGCAAAAGAATATTACATCGAATACTCCAAGAACATCGAGGAGAACTTTGTATTGAGAACCAAAGAGAGAGAAGAATCCATCTAGCTAATAACTATGGACCCGAAGGTCTGTGGTAAACTACTCACACATCATCGGAGAGGCTATGGTGTTGATGTAGAAGCCCTCCGTGATCGATTCCCCCTCCGGCAGATCACCGGAAAAGGCTCCAGATGGGATCGCACGGGTACAGAAGGTTGGCTCTCCTGGATGTTTTTAAGTATAAGAGTATATATAGGCGAAAGAAGTACGTCGGTGGAGCTACGAGGGGCCCACAAGGGTGGGGCGCGCGCCTACCCCCATGGGCGCGCCCTCCTGCCTCATGGCTGCCTCGTTGTGTCTCTGACTTCCACTCCAAGTTTCCTGGATTGCGTTTGTTCCAAGAAAGATCCTCACGAAGGTTTCGTTCCGTTTGGATTCGTTTGATATTCCTTTTCTCCGAAACACTGAAATAGGCAAAAAAAATAGAAACTGGCACTGGGCCTCCTGTTAATAGGTTAGTGCCAAAAATAATATAAAAGAGCATATTAAATCCCATTAAACATCCAAAACAGATAATATAATAGCATCGAACAATCAAAAATTATAGGTATGTTGGAGACGTATCAGCATCCCCAAGCTTAATTCCCGCTCGTCCTCGAGTAGGTAAATGATAAAAACAGAATATTTGATGTGGAATGCTTCCTAATATAATTTTCAATGTAATTTTATTTATTGTGGCATGAATATTCAGAACCGAAAGATTCAAGACAAAAGTTTAATATTGACATAAAAATAATAATACTTCAAGCATACTAACCAAGAAATTATGTCTTATCAAAATAGTATAGCCAAACAAAGCTCATCCCTACAAAATCATTAGTTTGGCCATGCTTCATTTTCGTCACACAAAATGCTCCCATCATGCACAACCCCGATGAAAAGCCAAGCAATTGTTTCATACTTTAGTATTTTCAAACTTTTTCAACTTTCACGCAATACATGAGCGCGAGCCATGGACATAGCACTATAGGTGGAATAGAATATGATGACGGAGGTTGTGTGGAGAAGACAAAAAGGGAGAAAGTCTCACATCGACGCGGCTAATCAATGGGCTATGGAGATGCCCATCAATTGATGTCAATGCGAGGAGTAGGGATTGCCATGCAACGGATGCACTAGAGTTATAAATGTATGAAAGCTCAACAAAAGAAACTAAGTGGATGTACATCCAACTTGCTTGCTCACGAAGATCTAGGGCATTTTGAGGAAGCCCATTGTTGGAATATACAAGCCAAGTTCTATAATGAAAATTCGCACTAGTATATGGAAGTGACAAAATAAGAGACTCTCTATCATGAAGATCATGGTGCTACTTTGAAGCACAAGTGTGGAAAAAGGAGAGTAACATTGTCCCTTCTCTTTTTTTCTCTTTTTTGGGCCTTATCTTTTTTTATTTGGCCTTTATCTCATTTTTTTATTTCCTCACATGGGACAATGCTCTAATAATGATGATCATCACACTTCCATTTATTTACAGCTCAAAAATTACAACTCGATACTAGAACAAAATATGACTCTATATGAATGCCTCCGGCGGTGTACCAGGATGTGCAATGATTCAAGAGTGACATGTATAATTATGAGCGGTGGCTTTGCCACAAATACGATGTCAACTACATGGTCATGCAAGGAAATATGACAATGATGAATCGTGTTATTATAAATGGAACGGTGGAAAGTTGCATGGCAATATATCTCGGAATGGCTATGGAAATGCCATAATAGGTAGGTATGGTGGCTGTTTTGAGGAATATATAAGGAGGCTTATGTGTGATAGAGCGTATCATATCACGGGGTTTGGATGCACCGGTGAAGTTTGCACCAACTCTCGAGGTGAGAAAGGGCAATGCACGGTACCGAAGAGGCTAGCAATGATGGAAGGGTGAGAGTGCGTATAATCCATGGACTCAACATTAGTCATAAAGAACTCACATACTTATTGCAAAAATCTACAAGTCATCAAAAACCAAGCACTACGCGCATGCTCCTAGGGGGATAGATTGGTAGGAAAAGACCATCGCTCGTCCCCGACCGCCACTCATAAGGAGGACAATCAAAGAAACACCTCATGCTTCAAATTTGTTACACAACGGTTACCATACGTGCATGCTACGGGACTTGCAAACCTCAACACACGTATTTGTCAAATTCATAAATACTCAACTAGCATGACTCTAATGTCACCATCTTTATCTCAAAACAATCATCAAGTATCAAACTTCTCATAGTATTCAATGCACTGTATATGAAAGTTTTTATTATACCCATCTTGGATGCCTATGATATTAGGACTAATTTCATAACCAAAGAAAATTACCATGTTGTTCTAAAATACTCTCAAAATAATATAACTGAAGCATGAGAGATCAATAATTTCTATAAAATAAAACCACCACCGTGCTCTAAAAAGATATAAGTGAAGCACTAGAGCAAAATTATCTAGCTCAAAAGATATAAGTGAAGCACATAGAGTATTCTAATAAATTTCGATTCATGTGTGTCTCTCCCAAAAGGTGTGTACAGCAAGGATGATTGTGGTAAACTAAAAAGCAAAGACTCAAATCATACAAGATTCTCCAAGCAAAACACATATCATGTGGTGAATAAAAATATAGCCTCAAGTAAAGTTGTCGATAGATGAAGACAAAAGAGGGGATGCGTTCCGGGGCATCCCCAAGCTTAGGCTTTTGATTGTCCTTGAATTTTACCTTGGGGTGCCTTAGGCATCCCCAAGCTTAGGATATTGCCACTCCTTATTCCAAAATCCATCAAATCTTTACCCAAAAACTTGAAAACTTCACAACACAAAACTCAACAGAAAATCTCATGAGCTCCGTTAGTATAAGAAAACAAACCACCACTTTAAGGTATTGTAATGAACTCATTATTTATTTATGTTGGTGTTAAACCTACTGTATTCCAACTTCTCTATGGTTCATACCCCCCGATAGTAGCCATAGATTCATCAAAATAAGCAAACAATACACAAAAAACAGAATTTGTCAAAAACAGAACAGTCTGTAGCAATCTGGAGGTTTCGAATACTTTTATAACTCCAAAAATTCTGAAATATTAGGAAGACATAAATATTTTGCATATTGATCTACTGCAGTTGGAATTGGTATTTTATCGCTCTCTAGTAAAAAATGAAAATTATTCTCGTGAGTGCATACTTTTTATTTTTATCAGTAAGATCAAACAACAATCACCCAAGAAGATCCTAAAGGCTATACTTGGCACAAACACTAATTAAAACATAAAAAACACAATCATAACAGAGGATAGATGATTTATTTATTACTAAACATGAACAAAAATAAAATTGGGTTGCCTCCCAACAAGCGCTATCGTTTAACGTCCCTAGCTAGGCATAAAAGCAAGAATAGGTCTAGGTATTGCCATGATGATGATAAGGCAAACTCATCTCATACTCCCTACGTTCAGCATCAAGTTTTCTTTGTGGCAAGCAAAAGTAATCAAAAGGGCTAAATTTAATGGGACAAAAGTCCCCAAGATCAAGCTCGTGAGGTATTCGTTCCTCCTTTGGCCCCTCATATTGCACAACCAATTCATCATTATAAGTTTTCTTTTGGCAAAAAGTCATGAGCGTTTGTTCAAGGGAAAAACCTAACACATTGTTCTGGATAGCAAAGTTATCATTAAGTTCAGAAATCCTGTCAACTAGAACATCGGTAGGAACCTTTGTCTAAGGTTTTCCTTAAAAGCAACATGATCTAATGATCATAAGCGCATTATGTCTTCTTGATAAAAAAAGGATCGCTTCTATGGGAGGATGGCCGGCATCCACCCTATAATGCGCAAAAATTTCGTTGGCCTCTTTTATTATAAATCTGAACTCATGAGCTAAAAAGATGGTAGCTGCTCGCTTAACAGAAGAATGCTCAATATTGGAAAATTCTAGAAAAATCCTCTGTATGCAAGGATGCATGTGGATAAATTGTCCTTCAAGTTCAACCACGAGCAAAGATATAGCATCCGCAAGACTACTAGTTTTATGAAGAATAGACCCGCCCATAGTGGGCAAAGCACCGACGCAAGTAAAGAAATCTTGAATAACTCCTTTTCCAATAATATTGCCACTACCAATCCGAAACTTTTTCATGTGTAAAATAGTAGATTCTTCATGAGGATAATCAAAAGCATCAATGTTTCCCCCATCATTACTACTACCCTTTTCAATGATAACCTCCCCAGTTTCAGACATGATTGCAACAAAACGCACTAAGAGCGAACACACAAGAGGCAAGCGGACAGAGGCGAACGGAAAAGGGGCGAATAAAATGGCAAAGGTGAAGTGGGGCAGAGGAAAACGAGAGGCAAATGGCAAATAATGTAATGCGAGGGAGAAGAGTTTGTGATGGGCACTTGGTATGTCTTGACTTGAGCGTAGATCTCCGCGGCAACGGCGCCAGAAATCCTTCTTGCTACCTCTTGAGCATGCGTTGGTTTTCCCTTGAAGAGGAAAGGGTGATGCGGCAAAGTAGCGTAAGTATTTCCCTCCATTTTTGAGAACCAAGGTATCAATCCAGTAGGAGATTACACGCAAGTCGCCTAGTACCTGCACAAACAATCAAGAACCTTGCAACCAACGCGATAAAGGGGTTGTCAATCCCTTCACGACCACTTGCAAAAGTGAGATCTGATAAAGATAATAAGATAAATATTTTTGGTATTTTTGTTGTATAGATTGAAAAGTAAAGATTGCAAAATAAAATAAATAGTAAACTAGAATTGTAGATCGGAAACTTATATGATATAAAATAGACCCGGGGGCCATAGATTTCACTAGTGGTTTCTCTCATGATAGCATGTACTATGGTGGGTGAACAAATTACTGCCGAGCAATTGATAGAAAAGCGCATAGTTATGAGAATACTAGGCAATGATTATTAAATATAGGCATCACGTCCGTGTCAAGTAGACCGAAACGATTCTGCATCTACTACTATTACTCCACACATCGACCGCTATCCAACATGCATCTAGAGTATTAAGTTCATAAGAACAGAGTAACGCATTAGGCAAGATGACATGATGTAGAAGGATAAACTCAAGCAATATGATATAAACACCATCTTTTTATCCTCGATGGCAACAATACAATACGTGCTTTGCTGCCCCTACTGTCACTGGGAAAGGACACCACAAGATTGAACCCAAAGCTAAGCACTTCTCCCATTGCAAGAAAGATCAATCTAGTAGGCCAAACTAAATCGATAATTCGAATAGACTTGCAAAGATATCAAATCATGCATATAAGAATTCAAAGAAGAACCAAATATTATTCATAGATAAACTTGATCATAAATCCACAATTCATCGGATCTCGGCAAACACAGCGCAAAAGAATATTACATCGAATAGATCTCCAAGAACATCAAGGAGAACTTTGTATTGAGAACAAAAGAGAGGGAAGAAGCCATCTAGCTAATAACAATGGACCTGAAGGTCTGTGGTAAACTACTCACACATAATCGTAGAGGCTATGGTGTTGATGTAGATGCCCTCTGTGATCGATTCCCCCTCTGGCAGATTGCTGGAAAAGGCCCCAGATGGGATCTCACGGGTACAGAAGGTTGCGGCGGTGGAAAAGTGGTTTCGTGGCTCTCCTGGATGTTTTAGGGTATAAGAGTATATATAGGCTAAAGAAGTACGTCGGTGGAGCTACGAGGGTCCCATGAGGGTGGGGGTGTGCCTACCCCCCCTGGGCGCACCCTCCTGCCTCGTGGTCGCCTCATTGCGTCTCTAACTTCCACTCCAAGTCTTGTGGATTGCGTTTGTTCCAAGAAAGATCCTCGCGAAGGTTTTGTTCCATTTGGATTCCGTTTGATATTCCTTTTCTGCGAAACACTGAAATAGGCAAAAAAACAGAAACTGGCACTAGGCCTCCGGTTAATAGGTTAGTCCCAAAAATAATATAAAAGAGCATATTAAAGCCCATTAAACATCCAAAATAGATAATATAATAGCATGGAACAATAAAAATATATAGATACATTGGAGACTGAAAGGATCGAGAAGAGGTGTCTAGAGGGGGGGTGATTAGACACTAAGTGCCAAAAGTTGCAGTTTTTAATATTCTTAAGTTTAAGTGGAGTTTAAGCACAAGTTTAACAAACACAATACATATCAAGCAAGCATGCAATGAGTATATGAGAAGCGAAAAGTAAAGCATGCAACTTGCAAGAGTGTAAAGGAAAGGGTTTGGAGTATTCAAACGCAATTGGAGACACGGATGTTTTTGTCATGGTTCCGATAGGTGGTGCTATCGTACATCCACGTTGATGGAGACTTCAACCCACGGAGGGTAACGGTTGCGCGAGTCCATGGAGGGCTCCACCCACGAAGGATCCACGAAGAAGCAACCTTGTCTATTCCATCACGACCGTCGCCCATGAAGGACTTGCCTCACTAGCGGTAGATCCTCACGAAGTAGGCGATCTCCTTGCCCTTACAAACTCCTTGGTTCAACTCCACAATCTTGTTGGAGGCTCCCAAGTGACACCTAGCCAATCTAGGAGACACCACTCTCCAAGAGGTAACAAATGGTGTGTTGATGATGAACTCCTTGCTCTTGTGCTTCAAATGATAGTCTCCCCAACACTCAACTCTCTCTCTCAGGATTTGGATTTGGTGGAAAGAAGATTTGAGTGGAAAGCAACTTGGGGAAGGCTAGAGATCAAGATTCATATGGTTGGAATGGAATATCTTGACCTCAACACAAGTGTAGGTGGTTCTCTCTCAGAAAATGTGTATTGGAAGTGTAGGTATGTTCTGATGGCTTTCTCCACGAATGAAGAGTGGGTGGAGGGGTATATATAGCCTCCACACAAAATCTAACCGTTACACATAATTTGCCAAACTCGGTGGGACCGAATGGTTAAACTCGGTCGGAACGATTCAGCAAACCTAGTGACCGTTAGGATTTTCGGTGGGACTGAGATGCAACTCGGTAGGACCGATATGGTTAGGGTTAGGGCATAACGTAATCTCGGTGTGACCGATTACACAAACTCGGTGGGACCGATTTTGGTAATAAGCTAACCAGAGAGTTGGTCAGGCAAACTTGGTGGGACCGATTACACAAACTCGGTGGGACCGATTTTGGTAATAAGCTAACCAGAGGGTTTGCATTGTAATCTCGGTAGTACCGATTGCTCAAACTCGGTGAGACCGATTTTGGTAATGGACATACACAGAGAGATTACAATCCCATCTCGGTGAGACCGAGATCCCTATTGCTGAAACCGATTTTCTAGGGTTTGTGGCAGTGGCTATGACATCTGAACTCGGTGGCGCCGGATAGATAGAATCGGTGGGGCCGAGTTTGACTTTTGGTTTAGGTCATATGTGGATGTGGGAAGGTAGTTGAGGGTTTTGGAGCATATCACTAAGCACTTTGAGCAAGCAAGTATTAAGCAACACCTCATCCCCTCTTGATAGTATTGGCTTTTCCTATAGACTCAATGTGATCTTGGATCACTAAAATAGAAAATGTAGAGTCTTGATCTTGAAGCTTGAGCCAATCCTTTGTCCTTAGCATCTTGAAGGGGTTCCACATCCTCTAGTTCATGCCACTCCATTGTTGAACTTATCTGAAACATACTAGGTAAAAGTGTTAGTCCAGCAAGAGATATGTTGACATTAATTACAAAAACCACCCAGGGAGCACTTGTGCTTTGAGAGACGTATCAAGGTGACCTTTGACAGCAGCCAGTCCCCCGGGTCCAGTCAGGCAGGGACGCAGAGCTCGATGTTGATCCCTTCCGCGCCTGCTTCTTCTTCTCCAACACCGAGGTCTTGTCCTTCCTCATCGTAGCAGATGATGCCAGAAGAGAGTGGAGGATGATAGTGGAGCAGTGGTGATTTCTGGATGGGGAGAAAGAGAATCCAAGATTTACCCTATCTTTCCTAATTTATAGCTCTGGGTGCATCCGTCGGGAGCACCCTCAGCTATTGAACAGGCCATCCAATAGCGCTTGCAAAGTTCGCGAAACAAAGAAAGTAGGACAGGTGCGACGCTGAGGGCGAAAATCGAGCAGCCACGACCCCCAGCACTACACTCACGGTAATTTGGCAGGGGCGTGCGCGAGAGATTTCAGTCACGCAAATTAACTCTGATCAATTCGTTGATCTTGTCGAAATCATTTCCGTGAACACAGATGCTTGGTCCGTCGAAGATCCATGAAGGTGTCAGCATCCACTCAAACTGACGCCGAAAACTTTGCCTAGAGTCATCTCGAGAGACTGTTATAGGATAAATTTGATGCGCCTCCGCGGATCCACTTAGCCCTTCTTTTAGGCTCCAAGGCGTAAAATTCATAAACTTGGACTTGGAATTAGCCTATACCGGCGTTCCTCCGGGATATTGAGTGGCATCTTTCTGAAGTATCAGACCACGTGCTAGTATCACTACTCGGGTTTTAATGGCACATCCATACTCGGATCTCTAGTCAGCCTCCTCCGTGAGATGATCGAGTGCCACCAAGTTTCTCCTCGTGGTCAAGTATCCTTGATCAGTCGAGAAGCACCCGTACCAGAATACATTAGAATTTTGTTCAACCCGTAGTCGACTAGAGCTTGGTGATAGGTGTCGAGTACCTCTGCGGTTCTCGGGCCAATCCAAATCACTAGTAGATTCATTCTACAAAATCTCAACGATTCAGGGGCTTCCTCTTGCACAATGAAAATCAAGGTTTTCTCCTGGATGATGATCATGGACAGGCTCAACACCCAGGATATGTTACTGCGCATGCACTGGAATGTGTCTGACTCCCCTGCTTGTGTCCTTTGCCCAGGGAATCATCGAGAGGATAGAGACCACCTATTTTTTAACTGCAGATTTAGCCACAGAGTATGGAATTTTTTGCAAATATATTTGCCTCTAGGGGAGGATCAGGTGGAGACTGTTATGCAAGCTAGGATAGACTTTGCTAAGTCATTTTTTACTGAGGTGTGTTCATATCCAGCTGGAACATTTGGACCATTAGAAATGGAAAGGTTTTTAGAAATGAAAGGCCATCTTTCAACAGATGGAAATCTAGTTTCATTCATGACATCTCTCTGATGACACACAGGATCAAATCTAAATTTAGAGATGAGCTGTTTGGATGGATTGCTTTCTTGCCTCCTTGAGGTAGTGTTCTTTGTAACTCTTAGTTTTAGTTAGGTAGTTCTTTTACCTTTAGTCCCTCTAGGGCTTTGTACATTTGTATATGTGTATTCTTTTCTTTAATAAAGTAAGGTTGTGGAACCAAGTTCTACGGTGGTTTCTAAAAAAACGATTTATGGGCTAATGTTGGGGATATCCATCATGGGTAGGGGCAAGATAGGGATATGTTGACCATAATGGAGGGCCCACAGCACCAGATATGAAAACCTCAAGGATTCTGATCCACTCGGACGAAGGTTAAGATTCCCGTCACTCGGATGATATTCATCCACTCGGATGCCTCCAAACCAATCGGATCTACAGAGCACTCAGTGGTAGGAGGTAAACAGCCGGATGGGGAATCCAGAACATCTAAGGGCGCATGATGCATGCGTTACTAGCATTTGCTCAGTACTATCTGTAATGCGCATCATGAATGCAATCACTTAAATCCATTTGTAACGTAGCTAGACAAGGGGGTTGTGCACTTTATATAAGCCACCCCATAGCTGAGGGTCAAGGGTTCGCAATCCTTTGTAATACTCAGGCACAAGAGAAAAACACAGCTCCAGAGCTTGAGACGTAGGGTTGTATCTCGGGAGGGGCTCGAACTCGTAAAATCCCCGCGACACCCGTGTCATGCTAGATCTAGTCCTTGTCCGTACCCCTATTTCCTATTGTTAGAATCGTTCCCACCAGATACCCGCTTAATGGCGGCATACGGACGGGCGGACATTGAACGGGCGTGGTAGATATTCGTCCCGTCCTGTACAGCAAAACGTCTCTTCGGTATTGAATAGGCGCGAACACGGGATACGCGGAGCAGGCGGCGCTCTCGAGCAGCGCGCCGCTTCAATACCGGTGCAAGTGAGAGGTCGCGTCCGCTCTGAGCCGGCGTCAGTGCGGAGCGGCCGCTCTACAACGGCATGAATGTGGGCTGATGCTGGACAGGAACACACACTGGAGAGGGGTGAGGGTTTTTGGTGGTCTATGGTAGTCCGGAACGGGCGTGGCAACGGTCCATACGCCCGCAAAGACCCTCCCTCCGGACCGCCGAGCGGACCGATACAAGCCCGCATTGCATGACACAACACGTCCGGATCATATGATTCAGACGTATGCGTATGGTTTGAGGATCGGTGTTAAAAATGTTATCGTAGAGTAAAAACACTTCTGAGGCCGGAGGTTATCCTCTTTTTCGAAAAAAAAAAAGGTGTATCGGAAGTGTAGGTATGTTCTGATTGCTCTCTCCACGAATGAAGAGTGGGTGGAGGGGTATATATAGCCTCCACACAAAATCTAACCGTTACACACAATTTGCCAAACTCGGTGGGACCGAATGGTTAAACTCGGTCGGACCGATTCAGCAAACCTAGTGACCGTTAGGATTTTCGGTGGGACTGAGATGCAACTCGGTAGGACCGATATGGTTAGGGTTAGGGCATAACGTAATCTCGGTGTGACCGATTACACAAACTCGGTGGGACCGATTTTGGTAATAAGCTAACCAGAGAGTTGGTCAGGCAAACTCGGTGAGACCGATTACACAAACTCGGTGGGACCGATTTTGGTAATAAGCTAACCAGAGGGTTTGCATTGTAATCTCGGTAGTACCGATTGCTCAAACTCGGTGAGACCGATTTTGGTAATGGACATACACAGAGAGATTACAATCCCATCTCGGTGAGACCGAGATCCCTATCGGTGAAACCGATTTGCTAGGGTTTGTGGCAGTGGCTATGACATCTGAAACTCGGTGGCGCGGATAGATAGAATCGGTGGGGCCGAGTTTGACTTTTGGTTTAGGTCATATGTGGATGTGGGAAGGTAGTTGAGGGTTTTGGAGCATATCACTAAGCACTTTGAGCAAGCAAGCCATTAAGCAACACCTCATCCCCTCTTGATAGTATTGGCTTTTCCTATAGACTCAATGTGATCTTGGATCACTAAAATAGAAAATGTAGAGTCTTGATCTTGAAGCTTGAGCCAATCCTTTGTCCTTAGCATCTTGAAGGGGTTCCACATCCTCTAGTCCATGCCACTCCATTGTTGAACTTATCTGAAACATACTAGGTAAAAGTGTTAGTCCAACAAGAGATATGTTGACATTAATTACCAAAACCACCCAGGGAGCACTTGTGCTTTTCTCCCCCTTTTTGGTAATTGATGACAACATACATCAAAGCTTTAGATAAAGATATAGAGAATAGCAAGTAAAGCTTTGGAAAGACATGTAACATGCATAGGCTCCCCCTACATGTATGCAATCATGTGACTATTGAATATAGGAGCATGTGAATGCGTAAACATGATAGAGTAAGCAACGTGTTACATGTATCTTGGCTATATGCATCAGAGCAAATGATGTGAATGTGAGAAATGTACCTTCATGCTCATGAGTCCTTCTTGCAAACAGTATGTACATCAGCAAGAACTTCTCATTCACATGATTGTGATGCATATACTTACCTTGTGGTCTTGAGTTGGCTTAGGATGGGATGAACCTGCGCAAACAAGGTTAAATAACACAGATACACCTACTGACCAGAGCAAGCAAGAGAAACCACAAGAGAACCAAGACTGGGATGACACGTAGAGTGAGTACTAAGTAGCACATTGGATATAGACTTGTCCCAAAGGTAAAGATATGCAATAAAATCAGAGATTTCCTTCCCTTAGATGTCTTGCTCCCCCTGAATCTGCATGGGATATTGGGAGAAGATAGGGAACAGAAAATCAGAGCAACAAAAAAGAAACAATAGAGCTTGAGCTAAAGCAAGCAACCAAACATGTATGTCCCCTCTTAAAGCATGTGACATCTTTCCTCTTGAACACCAAGCATCTGGGGTCTTTGATGATTTTACTTTCTCCTAGTTGAGAAACTCTCTCCCCCTGAGTGTTCTCTCTTTCTCCCCCTATAGGAAGGATTAAGCTTTGATGTGATCTCTCTCCCCCCTTTGACATCAATTTCCAAGAAGGGCTCTTCTGGACATGTGATACAAATGGGTTGGTCCTTGAGTCACAGAGCAAAGCAGCATGTCTAATATGATGCTGGTAGAGGACAAGAATCGTTGAGTGGAGCTGGAGCAAACAGAAATCAGGAATAAGTGGCAAGTTGGTTTTCCTGTGATGGAATCGGCGACTCCGAGTCGTGTGCTTCGGTTGCACCGAAAGATTTCGGTTGGGCCGAAGAGAACAAACCGGTGTGACCGAGTTCATCAGAGTGAAACCACTTGTCACCTCAACTCACTAGACACGTAAGATCTCACAAGGATATGCAAGGAATTTACTGAAAGATTTGCAATGAATTGGATGCGGAAAATGCAGAACAAAAAGGAAAGAAAAGAAACTAAAAGTTCTAGATGAAGTTTTTTTGAAAGGGGAAACAAATATGCAAATGCAAAAGCACGGAGAAACACTAGAGAACTTCATCTAGAAATGGTCGGTGACAAAGTCACCTATGTTAGAGTATATTGACTTAGGAGTCAAGTGAGAGCACTTGATCATAGGGCATACTCATCGTTTAAGCTCAAAATGGAGTTACCATTTTTCGTTTAAGCATCTTGATGTATTCACATCTTGTCGAGTTGCTTTGGCTCATGACTTGGAGTAAAGCTTCTCTAAGATGGAATAACATACCTTGGGTGGTGGTTTTGATCTTGATCATGTAGTTGAACTTGTGTGGGTTGCTCAAGATTGATGTAGTTCATCAAGAGTTGGGCGCACCACTTGGAGTTTGAGTTCATCTACCTACATGGGTTAGCTTTGCAAGGAAGAGCACTTGTGTATCTAAAATGACAATCATGAGACTCAACATAAAATTTGCCAAAGGATATGTTTGAATGGCTTCGTGCTTCCTTGTCTTCAACCACCATTGTGTAGAGACTTGGTGATGTAGAGATTGCTCAAGATGTGAGTGAGTTGCAATCTCATAGATTTAGATTCAACCAAGTACCTACACGGGTTATAACATGCAAGGTACAAATATATCCAAGACATATGAATAGCATCATAAGAGAAATATCGAGGATTAGCCATAGGCTCATGCCCCGCATGTATCAAATGGAGTTCCTACTCCAAGTTTGAAGCATCAATGATGTTCAATTCACCTCTCAACCTGCAAAACACTTTCTCATCAAGTGGTTTAGTGAATATATCCGCCAATTGCTTATCGATGCGAACATGCTTAAGGTTAATGTCCCCTTTTGCAACATGATCTCAAATGAAATGATGACGAACTTCAATATGCTTAGTTCGAGAATGTTGCACGGGATTGTGAGCAATCTTAATAGCACTTTCATTGTCACATAGCAACGGAACATGTTTCACATATATCCCATAATCTTTAAGAGTTTGAGTCATCCAAAGTAATTGAGCACAATATGAACCGGCGGCAATGTATTCCGCTTCGGCGGTGGATAAGGATACCGAGTTTTGTTTCTTGGAAGACCAAGACACAAGAGATCTACCAAGGAATTGACAAGTACCCGAAGTGGATTTTCTATCAACCTTGTCTCCGGCATAGTCCGAATCGGAGTAGGCAACAAGATCAAAAGAGGACCTCTTAGGATACCAAATGCCAAAATTTGGTGTATGGATTAGGTATCTCACTATCCTTTTCACAGCCTTAAGATGACACTCTTTAGGAGCAGCTTGATATCGTGCACACATGCACACACTTAGCATAATATCGGGACGAGAGGCACATAGATATAACAATGAACTAATCATAGAGCGATAAACCTTTTGATCAACCGGTTCACCATCTTTGGTCAAATCAAGATGCTAGTAGGCATGGGTGTAGTCATACCTTTGCATTCTTACATATTGAACTTCTTGAATAAGTCCTTGGTGTATTTCGTTTGAGAGACAAAGGTACCTTCCTTAGTTTGCTTGATTTGCAAACCGAGAAAGAATTTGAGTTCACTCATCATAGACATCTCAAGCTTCTCCGACATTAGCTTTCCAAACTTCTCACTAAAATGAGGGTTAGTTGAACCAAATATGATATCATCAACATAAATTTGGCACACAAATAGTTCTCCATTAACCCTTTTCGTAAAAAGAGTAGAATCAATTTTACCAATTTCAAAGCCTTTTTCAATAAGGAACTTGGTTAAGCATTTATACCATGCTCTAGGAGCTTGTTTAAGACCATAAAGGGCTTTGTGAAGTTTGTAAACATGATTAGGTTTCTTAGGATTTACGAAGCCGGGAGGTTGCTTAACATAAACTTCTTCCTCAATTTTGCCATTTAGAAAAGCACTTTTAATGTCCATTTGGTACAAGGTGATATCATGGTGATTAGCATAAGCAAGTAAGATGCGAATGGACTCAAGTCTAGCAATGGGAGCATATGTCTCACCATAGTCCATACCTTCAACTTGTGTGTAGCCTTGGGCGACGAGACGTGCTTTGTTGCGAACCACTTGTCCATCTTCATCTTGCTTGTTGCGAAACACCCATTTGGTACCAATGATGTTGTGGTTGTTGTCGGGCTTCTCGACCAATGTCCACACTTGATTTCTCTCAAAGTTGTGTAGCTCTTCATCCATAGCGTTTTATCCAGTCCGGATCCTCCAATGCTTCTTCAACCTTCATAGGTTCAATGCTAGAGATGAATGAGTAATGTTCACAAAAGTTAGCTAAACGAGTTTTAGAGCGAGTGATTCTCCCGGTTTGGATATCATTGTAGATTTGCTCGACGGGATGATCCTTAGCAATTCTTGCTCGAACTCGTGAAAGCTTTTGCTTGGGTCGGGGTGGAACATCCTCTTCATCTTGTGCTTCTTCTTGGCCTTCTTCATTGTTGACGTTGTCGTTCTCTTGTCGTGGTGGAGAAGGAGGTTGTTGATGTTCATCTTGGTGCGCTTCCTCGTTTTCTTCATCTTGGCGTGTCCCACTTGTGGATGCTTCCGTATCAACTCTTGGTTCACCTTGTCATAGGTAGAAGCTTCCACTTGGACGGACGAGGTACTCTCCTTCACTTCCGTTGGACGAATCTTGCCAATGGACAAGTCTTGAATTGCTTCCGAAGGGTCTTTGTCTCCTACATCAATTGGCAATTGCTCTACTTGCGAGCCGTTAGATTCATCAAACTTCACATCTGCCGTCTCTTCAATCTTTCGGGTGAAATTGTTGTAGACACGGTAAGTGTGAGAGTTTGAGCCATAACCAAGTAGGAAACCTTCATGAGATTTAGGAGCAAATTTAGAACGACGATGCTTATCAAGAATGTAGCACTTTGAGCCGAATACTCGAAAGTATCCAACTTGGGGTTTGTTACCGGTGAGGAGCTCGTATGCCGTCTTGCCGAGTAGCTTGTGAAGATACAAGCGATTTGTTGCATGACAAGCTGTCTCAACCGCTTCCGCCCAAAAGTGCTTTGGCGTTTTGTACTCATCAAGCATCGTTCTTGCCATCTCGATAAGAGTCCGGTTCTTCCTCTCAACAACTCCATTTTGTTGAGGTGTGTACATAGCCGAGAACTCGTGTGAAATCCCTTCTTCGTCAAGAAAGGTGTCCACATTTGCGTTCTTGAACTTCGTTCCATTGTCGCTCCGAACCTTCTTGATCTTCACGTCAAACTGATTTTGGGCCTTCCCAACGAAGTTTTTGAAGATCTTTTGGACCTGCGATTTGTCATCAAGAAAGAACACCCACGTAAATCTTGAAAAATCATCAACTATGACTAGACCAAATGAGTTACCACCAAGACTCTTGTAGGCATTTGGACCAAAGAGATCCATGTGAAGTAGCTCGAGTGGTCTTCTTGTGGTCATGATGTTCTTCGCGCGGTGACTTCCTCCAACTTGTTTCCCTGCTTGACAAGCACTACAAATTCTATCCTTGTCAAATATGACATCTTTTATTCCAAGGATATGATCACCTTTAATAAGCTTATCAAGATTTCGCATACCAATATGACCTAGTCTTGTATGCCACAACTAGCCTTTAGAAGATTTGGTAATTAAGCAAGTTCTAGGTTGAGCCTTTTTAGTGAAATCAACAATGTAAAGATCTCCTCTACGTATACCGGTAAAGACCATTTTATGATTGTCTCTATGAAACACTTGGCAATCTACTTCAGTGAATAAGACATTGAAACCGAAATCCGCAAGTCTAGAAACTGAAAGTAAATTGTATCCAAGGGATTCAATGAGCATGACATTTTGTATGGAGCTATCATGTGAGATGGCCACCTTACCAAGTCCAACCACCTTACCCTTTGAATTATCACCAAAAGTGACATATTTTTGAGGGCCGTCATTTTCAGCAAGCTCACGGAACATATCTTTATCTCCGGTCATATGATCAGCACATCCACTATCAAGGACCCATTCCTTTCCTCCAGCCATGTAGCCGCAAAGATTTGCCATAAGACCAAAGTGTCTCATCGCATCATCGAGATCATAGTCACTATCATCATCATCATCATCCTCATCCTCATCCGAGTATTCATGTTCAACATCATCTTGTGATTGATCAATTCCTAGAGAGGGCAATTCATTAGATAAATGATCATTTCTATAGTTATCTTTATGAATTCTAATAGCTCTGGAAATGATATTGCTAATGATTCCAACATCTCCTTTGGCACTCGTAAGATTAGTAAGCTCAAATAAGAAGTCACCAAATTTGGGATCATTGGAACTCATCTTAATCAAAGCAATAGACTTATGGAGGATTTCATCTAGATCTTTCAAGGAGTAATTAGGAAAGAGTTCCTCAAGAAATTTCCATATGGTGTAGGCACACTTAAGAGTCAGCAAACATCCAATCAAGTTTCTAGGCAAGCCTCTAATGATGAGCTCAACAGTTCTAAGATTGCGAATCATGTCAATATCTTCATCTAGGGTAGGGTGCAAAGGATCAACATGAGATGCACAAGGGCTAGTAATATACTTGTTCAAATGATATTCATTGAAAATCTCAAGCATTTCATTTTTTTCACTCATGAAAATACTCTCCATCAACAATAGGCACTCTATGTCTAAGACTCCCCAAAGTAGACACGTCCATCTTCCTCCAATGGTGTTTAAACCAAGGCAATGGAGACCAAAGCTCTGATACCAATTGAAAGGATCGAGAAGAGGTGTCTAGAGGGGGGGTGATTAGACACTAAGTGCCAAAAGTTGCAGTTTTTAATATTCTTAAGTTTAAGTGGAGTTTAAGCACAAGTTTAACAAACACAATACATATCAAGCAAGCATGCAATGAGTATATGAGAAGCGAAAAGTAAAGCATGCAACTTGCAAGAATGTAAAGGAAAGGGTTTGGAGTATTCAAACGCAATTGGAGACACGGATGTTTTTGTCGTGGTTCCGATAGGTGGTGCTATCGTACATCCACATTGATGGAGACTTCAACCCACGGAGGGTAACGGTTGCGCGAGTCCACGGAGGGCTCCACCCACGAAGGGTCCACGAAGAAGCAACCTTGTCTATTCCATCACGGCCGTCGCCCATGAAGGACTTGCCTCACTAGCGGTAGATCTTCACGAAGTAGGCGATCTCCTTGCCCTTACAAACTCCTTGGTTCAACTCCACAATCTTGTTGGAGGCTCCCAAGTGACACCTAGCCAATCTAGGAGACACCACTCTCCAAGAGGTAACAAATGGTGTGTTGATGATGAACTCCTTGCTCTTGTGCTTCAAATGATAGTCTCCCCAACACTCAACTCTCTCTCACAGGATTTGGATTTGGTGGAAAGAAGATTTGAGTGGAAAGCAACTTGGGGAAGGCTAGAGATCAAGATTCATATGGTTGGAATGGAATATCTTGACCTCAACACAAGTGTAGGTGGTTCTCTCTCAGAAAATGTGTATTGGAAGTGTAGGTATGTTCTGATGGCTCTCTCCACGAATGAAGAGTGGGTGGAGGGGTATATATAGCCTCCACACAAAATCTAACCGTTACACACAATTTGCCAAACTCGGTGGGACCGAATGGTTAAACTCGGTCGGACCGATTCAGCAAACCTAGTGACCGTTAGGATTTTCGGTGGGACTGAGATGCAACTCGGTAAGGACCGATATGGTTAGGGTTAGGGCATAACGTAATCTCGGTGTGACCGATTACACAAACTCGGTGGGACCGATTTTGGTAATAAGCTAACCAGAGAGTTGGTCAGGCAAACTTGGTGGGACCGATTACACAAACTCGGTGGGACCGATTTTGGTAATAAGCTAACCAGAGGGTTTGCATTGTAATCTCGGTAGTACCGATTGCTCAAACTCGGTGAGACCGATTTTGGTAATGGACATACACAGAGAGATTACAATCCCATCTCGGTGAGACCGAGATCCCTATTGCTGAAACCGATTTTCTAGGGTTTGTGGCAGTGGCTATGACATCTGAACTCGGTGGCGCCGGATAGATAGAATCGGTGGGGCCGAGTTTGACTTTTGGTTTAGGTCATATGTGGATGTGGGAAGGTAGTTGAGGGTTTTGGAGCATATCACTAAGCACTTTGAGCAAGCAAGTATTAAGCAACACCTCATCCCCTCTTGATAGTATTGGCTTTTCCTATAGACTCAATGTGATCTTGGATCACTAAAATAGAAAATGTAGAGTCTTGATCTTGAAGCTTGAGCCAATCCTTTGTCCTTAGCATCTTGAAGGGGTTCCACATCCTCTAGTTCATGCCACTCCATTGTTGAACTTATCTGAAACATACTAGGTAAAAGTGTTAGTCCAGCAAGAGATATGTTGACATTAATTACAAAAACCACCCAGGGAGCACTTGTGCTTTGAGAGACGTATCAAGGTGACCTTTGACAGCAGCCAGTCCCCCGGGTCCAGTCAGGCAGGGACGCAGAGCTCGATGTTGATCCCTTCCGCGCCTGCTTCTTCTTCTCCAACACCGAGGTCTTGTCCTTCCTCATCGTAGCAGATGATGCCAGAAGAGAGTGGAGGATGATAGTGGAGCAGTGGTGATTTCTGGATGGGGAGAAAGAGAATCCAAGATTTACCCTATCTTTCCTAATTTATAGCTCTGGGTGCATCCGTCGGGAGCACCCTCAGCTATTGAACAGGCCATCCAATAGCGCTTGCAAAGTTCGCGAAACAAAGAAAGTAGGACAGGTGCGACGCTGAGGGCGAAAATCGAGCAGCCACGACCCCCAGCACTACACTCACGGTAATTTGGCAGGGGCGTGCGCGAGAGATTTCAGTCACGCAAATTAACTCTGATCAATTCGTTGATCTTGTCGAAATCATTTCCGTGAACACAGATGCTTGGTCCGTCGAAGATCCATGAAGGTGTCAGCATCCACTCAAACTGACGCCGAAAACTTTGCCTAGAGTCATCTCGAGAGACTGTTATAGGATAAATTTGATGCGCCTCCGCGGATCCACTTAGCCCTTCTTTTAGGCTCCAAGGCGTAAAATTCATAAACTTGGACTTGGAATTAGCCTATACCGGCGTTCCTCCGGGATATTGAGTGGCATCTTTCTGAAGTATCAGACCACGTGCTAGTATCACTACTCGGGTTTTAATGGCACATCCATACTCGGATCTCTAGTCAGCCTCCTCCGTGAGATGATCGAGTGCCACCAAGTTTCTCCTCGTGGTCAAGTATCCTTGATCAGTCGAGAAGCACCCGTACCAGAATACATTAGAATTTTGTTCAACCCGTAGTCGACTAGAGCTTGGTGATAGGTGTCGAGTACCTCTGCGGTTCTCGGGCCAATCCAAATCACTAGTAGATTCATTCTACAAAATCTCAACGATTCAGGGGCTTCCTCTTGCACAATGAAAATCAAGGTTTTCTCCTGGATGATGATCATGGACAGGCTCAACACCCAGGATATGTTACTGCGCATGCACTGGAATGTGTCTGACTCCCCTGCTTGTGTCCTTTGCCCAGGGAATCATCGAGAGGATAGAGACCACCTATTTTTTAACTGCAGATTTAGCCACAGAGTATGGAATTTTTTGCAAATATATTTGCCTCTAGGGGAGGATCAGGTGGAGACTGTTATGCAAGCTAGGATAGACTTTGCTAAGTCATTTTTTACTGAGGTGTGTTCATATCCAGCTGGAACATTTGGACCATTAGAAATGGAAAGGTTTTTAGAAATGAAAGGCCATCTTTCAACAGATGGAAATCTAGTTTCATTCATGACATCTCTCTGATGACACACAGGATCAAATCTAAATTTAGAGATGAGCTGTTTGGATGGATTGCTTTCTTGCCTCCTTGAGGTAGTGTTCTTTGTAACTCTTAGTTTTAGTTAGGTAGTTCTTTTACCTTTAGTCCCTCTAGGGCTTTGTACATTTGTATATGTGTATTCTTTTCTTTAATAAAGTAAGGTTGTGGAACCAAGTTCTACGGTGGTTTCTAAAAAAACGATTTATGGGCTAATGTTGGGGATATCCATCATGGGTAGGGGCAAGATAGGGATATGTTGACCATAATGGAGGGCCCACAGCACCAGATATGAAAACCTCAAGGATTCTGATCCACTCGGACGAAGGTTAAGATTCCCGTCACTCGGATGATATTCATCCACTCGGATGCCTCCAAACCAATCGGATCTACAGAGCACTCAGTGGTAGGAGGTAAACAGCCGGATGGGGAATCCAGAACATCTAAGGGCGCATGATGCATGCGTTACTAGCATTTGCTCAGTACTATCTGTAATGCGCATCATGAATGCAATCACTTAAATCCATTTGTAACGTAGCTAGACAAGGGGGTTGTGCACTTTATATAAGCCACCCCATAGCTGAGGGTCAAGGGTTCGCAATCCTTTGTAATACTCAGGCACAAGAGAAAAACACAGCTCCAGAGCTTGAGACGTAGGGTTGTATCTCGGGAGGGGCTCGAACTCGTAAAATCCCCGCGACACCCGTGTCATGCTAGATCTAGTCCTTGTCCGTACCCCTATTTCCTATTGTTAGAATCGTTCCCACCAGATACCCGCTTAATGGCGGCATACGGACGGGCGGACATTGAACGGGCGTGGTAGATATTCGTCCCGTCCTGTACAGCAAAACGTCTCTTCGGTATTGAATAGGCGCGAACACGGGATACGCGGAGCAGGCGGCGCTCTCGAGCAGCGCGCCGCTTCAATACCGGTGCAAGTGAGAGGTCGCGTCCGCTCTGAGCCGGCGTCAGTGCGGAGCGGCCGCTCTACAACGGCATGAATGTGGGCTGATGCTGGACAGGAACACACACTGGAGAGGGGTGAGGGTTTTTGGTGGTCTATGGTAGTCCGGAACGGGCGTGGCAACGGTCCATACGCCCGCAAAGACCCTCCCTCCGGACCGCCGAGCGGACCGATACAAGCCCGCATTGCATGACACAACACGTCCGGATCAT
This sequence comes from Triticum urartu, assembly GCF_003073215.2. NCBI lineage: Eukaryota > Viridiplantae > Streptophyta > Magnoliopsida > Poales > Poaceae > Triticum > Triticum urartu. The sequence goes on from NC_053022.1 coordinate 336,240,305, forward strand.
ATGATTCAGACGTATGCGTATGGTTTGAGGATCGGTGTTAAAAATGTTATCGTAGAGTAAAAACACTTCTGAGGCCGGAGGTTATCCTCTTTTTCGAAAAAAAAAAAAACAAAAACACTTACATGCGTGCTGAGGTCGACCGCTCGGAAACATTTTCGTTGCCGCCCGTGACAAAAGCTTGCCGGCACCTTAGCTTCAAAAAAAAAAAGCTAGCCAGCACCTATAGTTCTATCGATTGGAATTCTGCATCTACAATTTCATTTCCTACTTAATTAACCAAGCACTACCACGACCAACGAGCAGCCTAGCGACCCGCGGGAATCACGGCGGTTTCCTTCGCTTTGCCCGTTCCTATCGGCTCGCTTTGAGCGTGTCCGGCGTGCACCAACGGCTAAAAACAACTTGTGGACTGTGGAGAGAAGGCAACGCTTTCCCCCTTTCGTACCAAGAACGCTGAATTGCTGGCAAATCAAATCAACTTTCCAATCGAGGACAAAACAAATCAACTTTTCAATCGAGGACATCCGGAACCTGAAAATGTTCCTGGCTCGTCCGTTTCAAACGTTTGTACAAGGCAGAATATGTGAAGTCGAAGAAAGGGAATGAATGCACCAAGAACTCACCAAACCCTACTAAAAACCTTGTCCCAGCCAGAAAGGAAAATCGGCGGCTGGTATTGGATCCACGGAGCGCCGCACAATGCCGTGGTTGGGGTGGCACGCTCGTCAGTCAGCGGAGGGAATTCGCTGCGGGGAGCCTTTTCCTGCCGTGGGAGTGGGAGACGAGGAAGTCCGGGGTGCGCTCGTAGCCGGAGAAGACCTCCTCCCAGATCTCGGCGAAGGCCCGGAGGATGAGGTGGTGGTGGTGCGGCGCGTTGAGGGACAGGAACCGGTGGAGGAGCTCCCGCAGGTCGGCGCCGCCCACGATCTCCTTCTCCACGATCATCTGCAGCATCGACCGCCGGAAGTCGGCCAGCGGGTCGGCCGACTCCTTCACCACGGCCACGCTCTCCTCCACCCTCCTGCCGCCGCCCTCGCTGGAGGTGCGCCTGTGCCGCCTCCCGTCGCCGACGCCTTCGGCGCCGGCGCCCTGCAGGGAGCGGACGGTGCGCTCGAGCTCGCCGAGCTGCCGCAGGAGCGCGGCGACGCTGGGGGTGCTCCCCACGCTGGTGTCGGCCTCGTCCGTCGACGAGGGTGAGAACGAGGAGGACGCCGCCGCGGTGGAGATCAACGACGCCGCCCTGCTGTTCCCTGCCCTCCTCGTCGCCGTGGTGGTGACCGTGGACATGGTGGTGGCAGTGGTGGCGGTCGACGTGTTGGTGGGCGGCGTGGCCATGGGGGACTGCTTGTCGGAGCCGTCGGAGACGGAGACGGCCTTTGAGCCGCCGCAGCCGCACATGAAGCCGCGGCCCTTCCTCGTGATGCGCAGCCCGCCGCCGGCGCCGCGGCGGCGTAGTATCATCGCCTTCATTGATCGATCGGGCCTTGTCTTTCTCGGTTCGGTTCGGAGTGTGCGGTGCGGGCGCGCACGGCGAGGAGGCTCGGCTCGTGGGACGAGCTGCTGGTGTGTACTACCGGAGTGAAGAGAAAAATGAGAAAACCCGTGGTTTATAACGAGGCAGCCGGGCGCCTTGCAAAGTCAAACGGCTATATTAGTTTTAGTTTTTCCGTGGAAGCAATCCGATGCTGGTGAAACGGTCAGACGAAAACTAAGCACATGCTGATCCGCATTTAACCACGCACCGTACAATGCACCGATCATCTTTTCCATTTCATAGGACTCAATTCAAAAAAATTTATTCTTTTCCATTCATGATCGTCTTATCTGTCCTATTTTTTATTGACTTGCCAAATAAAAATTATTTTCCTTGATAAGGCAACAAATATTTACTAAATTTTTGATCGAAAGGGGTTTCCCCCACCCCACTTTTTATTAAAAACGGGGCATAGCACAGACCCAGACTGTTAACAGCATTCGGGTTCACCAGAAGCAGCAAACCAGACAGTATTTTACGCAACACCCCACACCACAAACTATAACAGTAAATCTCAATCGCGCCACGCAGGGCAGCTCAAAACTCACACACTCTATAAGTTAATCAGCACACACACGGGGGACAGGGTGAACCCAGTCACCCCGAATGAGCCTTCAGCACATCCCCGCCCCGGGGCCTTTTTGAGCACGCTCTCAGCCCCCAGCCCAAGCGATCCTGAGTAGTTCGCCCCTTCGTCGGTCCAGGAGTAGGAGGCAGCGTTGGAGCAGCACTGATTTGTCGCCTTTGCATAGGATCTTCCATTGGTGTAGAGATGAGCTGATCCGTCCCAACACCGCCCGGGTACTTGTCCATGATATCCCCTGAAAACACATGTCGTTACGCATAGTCCAAATCCCCCAGATGGAGGCAACACAAGCAATGTTAATCAAAGATGTTTTGCTATTCAGTTTCCAAAAGGAAGATAGTTCAGCCATATCTTTTGGGATATTAAAACTAAAAGTATCAGCTACATCAAGCCAAATTTGCTTAGCCACTACACAATCAAAGAATAAATGCTGAACAGTTTCATTCTCATTACAAAACAAACAACACAAGTTATCAACCACCCTTCTTTTGCTTAAATTGTCTCTGGTAAGAATTTTGTTATTATAAGTTAACCACAAAAAGACCAAGTATCTGTTGGAACAACAATTTTCCAGAAGTTTTTCCAAATTGGGGTAGACACCCCTCCCCAGTTTATCATGTTGTAGAAGGATTTAACAGAATAATTCCCAGATGGTTCCAAAAGCCAGACAGGCTGGTCATCTTCATCAGTTAAGGTCTTAGTAGAGATTAACTGAATCAGGTCATGCCATTTACTCATAAAGCCAGAATCCACACGTCTACTGAACGTGAGTTTCAAATTAGTACCATCCCACACCTCAGCTACTACACATTTCTATTGCTGACAAATTTCATATACCTCCCAAAATTGAGTTTTCAGGGAAGAATCCCCAGCCCAAGTGTCGTCCTAGAAACTGATTTTGTCCCCTTTTCCCAAGTTCCATCTAAAAAAAGGTCTAATACCCTCAAAAGCCCAGGTAAGCCCTTTCCAAAAGGGCGACCCTACACCCTGTTTGGCCCAAAGTAAATTGGGTTTATCAGTTCTATATTTATAATCAATTAGTCTCCCCCAATCATTATCATGGTTTATGAAGTATCTTTTTGCCCAAGAGGCTAGCAAGGCCATGTTGAATTCTCTTAAGTTGGGAATCCCCAGACCTCCAAACTCTTTTTTCTGAGCAATCATTCCCCATTTAGCAAGATGATATTTGTGCTCATCTCCCTGGTCGCCCCAGAAGAAGTGAGCCATCTGAGATGTAATAGCATTTATAGCCCATTTAGGAAATTTTATCACAGACATCAAGTACATTGGAATGCTAGTGATACATGCTTTAAGCAGCACAAGTTTTGCCTCATAACTGAGTAACCTCCCCTTCCAACCGCAAATCCTTTTGATGATTTTATCTATAATGTATTGTATATCCTCCCTTCTTAGTAAATGTTTACTAAATAACTATTTATCAAATAAAATCCTAGAATTCATTTGGTCAGATAAATCACGGACAGGATTTTATTTGGTAAATAATTTATATCCTGTTGTGATATGCGGACAATTAATCTAGTTATATTAACTAGTAGTGATATGTATAGACATTGGCATGTTGTCATTTACTATTATATTTTAGCAGTAATTAATTTGCACCATTTTTGGGTGATACTTGGTTGACTATTGTAAGCTTCAAATATTGGTTCGCAAACATTCCAGTTACAAATATTCTATTTGAAATTATTCTTCCCATTAAAATGTAAAAAAAATAGATTTTTGTCCAACTTTATAGATATAAAGACACCCATAACAATTAGGGCCGTATCATAATTATTGAATTGTGGAAGCATAAATTTCTACTAACTCAGCAGAGTCACCAAAGTAAAAGAACAATAATAATTTCCCAACAAGGTTGTAATTTTTCCTATAAAAATATTTTTATCCTATGAAATTCCTACATAATTCCTCCAAACCAAAGAAGGCCTATGTTTAAGGCCTCTCCCGGTGCATGTATCATAGCAAGTATACGCACTGTAAAGTTAGCATGTAGATGATGTAGCACGGTAGTTAAATAAGAAAGAGAAGATACATGTGTTATGATATTATATAATACCTTACCAAACAAGAAAATTTAATGTGAAATAGATCTTTGTACACAACTTTATATCGAGATTTTACGTACAAATGAAGAAATAATAAGATGACACTAACATAATAGGTTATGATACTATGCAACGGAAAGAGGGGGGCGATTTGTGCACATAGGCGCGGGGACACCGACCATCTCTCATGCTTTTTCTTTGGACTTCAAATTTGAATCTATTATATCTTTTGAACCAAAAGTCCAATCTATGTTTTGGTTGCATATTTGAGTTCCTTGTGACGCGGGTTTTGAGATAAAACCTCCCTATGAATACGTTTTGACAAGTTCCTTAAACTTCACCGAGTCTCACCTACCAAAACTTGGTACCAACGAATGATAACTTCACTAAGTTTCAGAAACTAAAACTTACAACCATGCGGGCGATTGTGGAGAATCAGACAAGTTTGCGGATCATGAAGCAATCATGTGGCTGGGCGCGGCTGGCTAGGCACGTGCCCTTGCGAATTTCCGAACAAAAATATAATAACGAAAGTAGTAGCATCCAACTATGATACTATCTACTGTGAGAGACCTACTATGCAACCACAAAGAGAAGCTTCTAATGGTATGATAGAGGCTATTAACTACATGCGCGTTAATTTCTTACCGCGATATCAGCAACACCGCACAATGTTGACATTTCTTAAAGTTGCATATCTATGCAACTTGCAACTTAATGGAGAAATGAGTAAAGTATCAGAGCTGCGAGGCGATCAACGAGATGGGACAAGCTAGCAGAAAAATGCTAAGCTAGCTATGCCCTAATTAATGGTTAACAATAAGAAAGTTACCAAATTAATGGTCCTACACACTAACACATTTTTGTTATAATTTGATCGATGGGTCTACGAACCATGATGGGAGATGCCTTTTGGAAAGAAAGAAAAGAGAACTTCCTAGATGTTTTACGTCTACGTAGGATCGATAGATGGAGGGAGTAGTTTTTGTCTCATTGCATTAGCTGTTGACACATTTCCATCGCTCTAGGTAGGGTGTCAATAGGCCATTGAAAGGTGACACCGTTGATTAAAATCAATAGTTCATTAAAGTATCTGAATTTTCTATTTAACGTTGCATGAACAGGTAGATACCCTAAATATGCGGCAGATAAATGATGTGACGTTGTTGTGCATGCATCTTATGTTTACATCTAATCATATCCTCGTTAGTAACTATCCCAAACTATTCACAAAAATGCGAAGAATTATCGACGCGTTTGTTTCAATGATTTGGCTACGGTTTCCGATACCCATGCTATTCGAAACTGGCATATTACATTTGGTTATTCACGTACTACGTATTCACTGGCAGCGTTATACGGGCCTTTCCAGAGTTGAAAACAACCGAGCGGAAGGTGATTAGAAAACCGGACAAAAGCACACGAACCAAACAAAGCTTGTATTCCATAAAAGAAAATCGGAAGCAGTGCTTCTCCATACCGAAACCCATTACGTTACCTGAGGCGGAACCAAACGCGTCGTATAGGTTTTGACACGCACCAATGTGCATGCATGTCTTCAAAATATGATTTTGATCATCAAATGTTATTCTTGCAAACCTTCTGCACTTGAGTTAATTTATCACATTTTTCATGTCTGAATATAATAGAACGACATTTTTGGATCAACTTCCTAATTCTGGCCATCGATGCATATCTATGAATAACGTCACTCTCTGTTATTCCGGGATGACGCAGCTTACTTAATTGCGCACATAAAGTAAGTTTGGACGTCAAATCTCAATGCATGCAATGCAACCACTGAAAAAACGGTACTATGAGGAGTATATGTATTCAAGGGGACGTCTACTGGTGATAGTTTATGGTTCAAACCTGTTTTGTTTATCAGAAGAAAATGGTTAATTTGGATGAGTTCACATACTTTACGTCTGGAAATGATGTCGCACATCTTATCAAGTACCCCTAATACTCAAGTTGCATGGACCTGCCCACAAATTAGCCAGCAAGCAACCAAAAAACGAAAGGTGGAGGGGAGCATTATGTGCCGCGATGATTACAAATGCCACCTAAAATGAGGATCAGACTGCATAAACATATGCGGGTTAGCAAGCTAGCACTAGCTCTACTTCTCCTCGCAAAAAAATAAACATAAACTGGCTCTACTTGCACACGGGTGGTAGTACGTCTACTCTCCGCTTGAACGGAGTACTACGTAGCGCATCGGCGAGCGGCCGGAATGATTTGGTGTCCGACACGATCCATCATTTGGCCGGGCCGCGGACGTCTTTCTTCGCCGTTTGGACGGCGCGGGCAGTGCACGGCTGCTCCGCTTTTCGCAGCACGGACACTTTCCTGCTGCCACAGGCTTTTTCTCGTGCGTGCATGCAGAGGGGTCCGTGAGACTGGCTGCCTCTCACCCTTTCCGGTCGTGCTCGAGTAAGCTGGCCGGCGGTGGTCTGATCTTCGTCAGGTCTGATGTTTCAGCAAGAGCAGCACCAGGCATGCATGTATCCATCATACTCCTACCGCCGGCGCAGAATTGGACCACAAAACGAACATTAGCATTTGTGTGCGGACTTGTCTTTAGAGCATCTCCCGTTGGCCTCCCAGTCGACGATTTTACGCGCCCACTGGGGACGAGCCGGCGCTAAAATCGGCATCAGGTATGCATGTATGCATCATACCGCCAGCGCAGAATTGGACCACAAAACGGACATTAGTATTTATGTGCGGACCTCTTTTAAAAAAATAATATTTGTATGCGGACGTGTCTTTAGAGCATCTTCACCCATGCTCCCAACAGGCCCCTCAGGGCGCCTTTTTATGCGCCGGCACCAAAAAAACCCCACTCGTGCCTCAAGACGCCGAAATCCGCCGGCTCGGCCCGTTTTTGGGCCCGATGACCGCAGGCCGAACCCATCGCACTAGGAGGCGCTCGGGGGCTCCGGCGCAAGGGGAAACCACGCCTGGGCCACCTTGTCACGCGAAAAGTCAAGCCAATCGTCCAGATTCGCCCCCCACCCCCCGCGCGCTCGGCCACCACCCTACCGATTCCGGCGCCACCCACCACCCAGCACCGCTAGATAGGCCATTGCTCGCCGGAAAAAGAGAGAAGGTTTCGCCGCGGCAGCCTCTCCACCACCGTCCGGGCGAGTTTTTCGGCGCTCTGGCCGCGCAGGGCGGTATGCCGGCGGGTGTGCGCCCGCCAGGTGTTCGGCGTTTTGTCTGCTCGGTGATGTACTCGGACGACGAGGAGGCGCACGACGCTGTTGCAGGAGGAAGCCGATGCCGACGTCCAGGACGAGGAACACCTCATGGTCCTCGCCGCCCTCGTCGGCCTGCTCACGAGCAATGATAAACCGCGGCTCGGTGGCTCGGTGCCAGGGCAGTGGTGGCAGTGTTTGGACCGCAATACTTGCGAACACCCAATGCGGAAGACACTGCTCGGATCCTAACACAGAATGCAGCAAGAGGATTTCCTAGGATGCTTGGAAGCATCGACTGCATGCATTGAAAATGGAAGAACTGCCCATTTGCTTGGCAGGGGATGTACAAAGGCGCCAAAGGCGGTTGCAGTGTGATACTTGAGGCGGTGGCCACACAGAACCTCTGGATTCGGCACTCCTTCTTTGATATGCGAGGAACTCACAATGACATCAACGTGTTGCAATGCTCCCCTGTCTTTTCTAAGCTTGTTGAAGGTCATTCTCCTCCAGTGAACTTTAAGGTCAATGGGCAGCACTACAACAAGGGGTACTACCTAGCTGATGGCATCTATCTGAGATGGCCTACATTTGTGAAGTCTATCTCAAACGCTGTGCCAGGAGGCAAGAAGTCCCACTTTGCGAAGCTTCAGGAGGCTTGCAGGAAGGATGTCGAGCGGGCATTTGATGTGCTCCAATCTCGGTTTGCTGTTGTCCGGTACCCTGCTCAGACATGGTCGAAAGATCAAACGTGGGAGATCATGACTTGCTGTGTCATTTTGCACAACATGATTATTGAGAGAGAGAGCAGGAAGAGCCAGTGTTTGACACTGAACCATATTACAGGCAGGGTCCTCTTGCACAAGTTGATCATCAGCTACCGGCAACCTGGACCGCCTTTCTCAATATGCGTCAGGAGATCCGAGACCCACAGGTGCATCAGCAACTGCATCGGCATCTGGTGGAACACCTATGGAGGCTCAAGGGCAATGCCTAGCTCGACGTGTGATGAAATATGAGTTTTTATTTGTTGAACTATATAATTTGTATTGAACTATTTGTTGTTGAACTATTCGATTTCTATAGATTTTCTGTGATGAACTATGTGATAAAAAATTACTTATGTTGAATTCACGCCGAACCACGACGAATATGGGCCGATTCGCACCGATATCGGGCCATTTTTCGCCGAACGTGGGCCAAAAAACGGACACATTTGCGTCAAAAATGGGCCGATCTCGGCGCCTAGGGGCGACGACTGGGTACCCAACTGCCCCCAGAGCCGATTATACCGCCGACTCGCCTCTAGGCGGCGATTTTTATGCCTCCTAGGGGGTCAACGGCTGGAGATGCTCTTAGGACATCTCCCAAAGCCGCTCCTCAAAACAGAAATAGTATTTGTTGGACGCGTATGCAGAGAGCGATACAAGAGCCAGTCATAAAAGATTCAACACTCACCATAAATGTTCCCCCGCAATACAAATAAATTCGAATGTAATTCATGTAAACACGATGGAATTCATTCAAACAGTCATAAATTTGACATATTTTACATAAACCGGACGATATTTCGCCCATTCAACTAATAAAACCTAAAAAACAAAACTAGTTTGTAGCGGACGGTGACCTCGTATGCACGGCCAGGCTGGCCAGTGGCACCTTCGTACCTTCTGTGTCATCGCCATCGTCAAAGTGGTTCTTCCAACGGCGGAAGGGCGTGGGAGCACGACAGCCCAGCCCCTCCGCCGTTTGGCACTCGTGGACGAGCTTCTCTACTTCCTCTTGAGTCGTGTGGAGGGTTGTCGTAACTAACTCTGACCCTAGCCCCAGAGGGGCCGCCTACCGTGGAGGTCGAGGGCCCCAGAGAACGATTGTGGCGGTGCCAAAATCTTTACCTGGGGAGGAGATCCAGAGCCGCTACTTGTCGGCATGGAGAACCACGATGTCCGCATGGTGCGATGCGCTGGGGACGGCACCGAAGTGGAGAGGATCAGATAAGATGTGGGCGGAGAGGAGTGGTGCGGTGTGGAGTGGACGGTGCCGGAGCCGTGCTTAAATAGGAGTGCCCCGGCGAAGGAGCGGAAGTTGCCTTCAATGTGGCACACCTGTTGGAGTATGCTTCTCGGTCGCCAGATCGACATTAAAGCGGCACTGCCTACTCGTCCAGTCGCCTCACTCTGACCGACATCAATGCCGTGGAGTCACGTTCGCTTTGAAGCGGCACTGAGCGGCATGAATGTGCGGCAACAACTTCGTGAGGAGAGGCTTTTCGATGGAGAGGTTTTTTGGTGGGTCTCAGGTATCAGATACATACATGTTGTGGTCCGGACGCCCACAAAGCTCCCCTTGGTTTGTGTCTAGTTTGCGGGATTCCAGAGAACCGGATGTGCCCATGAATTGATGGGGTACCGCGTTGGATCTCAAAGTGTGTCTGTACACGTCTTTCGTGGGTGTTCTGACGGTACACGTTGGAGATGTCCTTATGGTTGAGGGTTGCGTTGGAGATATCCTTATACATACACATCACATATGTACAATTATATAGTAGTATGACCATGGATAAAGCCAATCCCCGACTGAAGAGGCAGTAGATCTGACAGTTATTAGCAATTGTATATTCTTTTTAAGACATCGGATTCTACCACATATACTGTAGATGATTCCATACTTGAACTTTAAACACAGTGCACAACATCTACAAACATACAAGTTCATCTCTTATATACCTTTATTGGATTATGGTGAGTATTGACACATCAATTATACCCAAAAAATGGGAAATCAATTGAGAGGATTTTTTTGGGATTATGGTGAGTATTGACAAATCAATTGAGAGGGTTAACATCGCATCTAGTTTATTTTAGAAAATTAGTCCTTGTGATAGAGTGGAACATCATTGCTGACTCTTTCCTCCATATTTCCAAGAGGTTGCCCAATTCAAGAACTCTACGTGTAATTTATAGGTTTTCGGAGAATCCAAGACTCACTTTGAGTTTCAGAACAACCGTAGTATCAAGAGTGGCATAAGCAAAAAAAAGTTTGGTTCAATGCCAAGCTAAGATCTTCAACAAAAATCCTCAAGTATTCTACTCCTGCAACTCAGTTCCTTTGTTTTCACTGGTGATGCATCCAAGTTTTTCCACCCGATAGTACCAAGCCTGTGAAAATTGAGTTAGCCTTGCAGAGCAACATGCTTCCGTAGCGTCAAAACTACCCCGACATATTTCCTAGTACTATTGAGCTATTTTCATTGAGACCATCTTAGTTAGCTCTGCACCTCCCAACACAAATTTTCCCCCGACACTTTCGAGCTTTCTCATTTTGCTTTGGCATTTCTACAAATAATTTCATTGAGAACTACTCTGTCGACCTTGATACCTTGAAAACTTCAATTTCTCAAGTACTTCTAGTTTAATCGCCGTGGAAAATAGTCACTTTTTCGGTCTGGTACCTCTGTGTATTGTTTTTCAGAATTTATATTATATGCCATAACTGCTATGTGAAGGAAATATGCTCTAGAGGCAATAATAAAGTTGTTATTTATATTTCTTTATATCATGATAAATGTTTATTATTCATGCTAGAACTGTATTAACCGGAAACTTGGTACATGTGTGAATACATAGACACAACAAAGTGTCCCTGGTATGCCTCTACTTGACTAGCTCGTTAATCAAAGATGGTTAAGTTTCCTGACCATAGACATGTGTTTTCATTTGATGAACGCGATCACATCATTAGGAGAATGCTGTGATGGACAAGATCCATCCATTATCTTAGCATAATGATCGTTAAGTTTTATTGCCATTGCTTTCTTCATGACTTATACATATTCCTTTGACTATGAGATTATGCAACTCCCGAATACCGAAGGAACACCTTGTGTGCTATCAAACATCACAACGTAACTAGGTGATTATAAAGATGCTCTACAGGTGTTTCCGAAGGTGTTTGTTCGGTTAGCATAGATCGAGATTAGGATTTGTCACTCCGGGTATCGGGGAGATATCTCTGGGCCCTCTCGGTAATGCACATCATGATAAGCCTTCAAGCAATGTGACTAATGAGTTAGTTGCGGGATGATGCATTACGGAACGAGTAAAGAGACTTGCCGGTAACGAGATTGAACTAGGTATGAGGATACAGACGATCGAATCTCGGGCAAGTAACATATCGATGACAAAGGGAATTACGTATGTTGTCATTGCGGTTTGACCTATAAAGATCTTCGTAGAATATGTAGGAACCAATATGAGCATCCAGGTTCTGCTATTGGTTATTGACCGAAGATGTGTCTTGGTCATGTCTACATAGTTCTCGAACCCGTAGGGTCCGCACGCTTAACGTTCGATGATGATTTGTATTATGAGTTATGTGTTTTGGTGACTGAAGTTTGTTCGGAGTCCCGGATGAGATCACGGACACGACGAGGAGTCTCGGAATAGTCGAGAGGTAAAGATTGATATATTGGACGATGGCATTTGGACACCGGAATGGTTTCGGAGTGGTTCGGGTATTTTCGGAGTACCGATGGGTTACCGGAACCCCCCGGGGAAAGTATTAGGCCTACATAAGCCACAGGGGAGAGGGGAGGAAGCCCGCAAGGGGTGGCCACGCCCCCCTCCCGTAGGGAGTCTGAATTGGACTAGGAGGGGGCGCGCCCCCCTTTCCTTCTCCTCTTCCATCTCCCTTCCCCCTTTCCTCCTCCATGAGAAGGAAAAGAGGGGGGAATCCTACTAGGACTTGGAGTCCTAGTAGGACTCCCCTCTTCTTGGTGCGCCCCTGGTGGCCGGCCTCCTCCCCTCCCCCTTAATATACGTGGGCAGGGAACCCCTTGGAGACACACAAATTGTTCCAAGCCGTGTGCGGCATCTCCCTTCATGATCTACTCCTCCGGTCATATTCACGTAGTGCTTAGGCGAAGCACTGCGCAGATCACATCACTGTCACCGTCACCACGCCGTCATGCTGACGAAACTCTCCCTCGAACCTCTGCTGAATCAAGACTTCGAGGGATGTCATCGAGCTGAACGTGTGCTGAACTCAGAGGTGTCGTACGTTCGGTACTAGATCGGTTGGATCGTGAAGACGTTCGACTACATCAACCGCATTAACCTAATGCTTCCGCTTTCGGTCTACGAGAGTACATGGACACACTCTCTCCCTCTTGTTGCTATGCATATCCTAGATAGATATTGTGTGATCATAGGAATTTTTTTGAAATTGCATGCTACGTTCCCCAACAGTGGCATCCGAGCTAGGTCTATGCTTAGATGACATGCATGAGTAGAACACAAAGAGTTGTGGGCGATCATAGTCATACTGCTTACCACCAATGTCTTACTTTGATTCGGCGGCATTGTTGGATGAAGTGGCACGGACCAACCTTACACGACCACGTTCATGAGATCGGTTCCACCGACATACATGCAACTTGTTTTGCATAAAGATGGTTGGTGGGTGTCTGTTTCTCCAACTTTAGTTGAATCGAGTTTGACTACGGCCGGTCCTTGTTGAAGGTTAAAACAACACACTTGACAAAAAATCGTTGTGGTTATGATGCGTAGGTAAGAACGGTTCTTGCTAGAAGCCCGTAGCAGCCACGTAATACTTGCAACAACAAAGTAGAGGACGTCTAACTTGTTTTTGCAGGGCTTGTGGTGATGTGATATAAGTTATTGTATGAGATGATCATGTTTTGTAAAAGTTATCGGCAATTGGCAGGAGCCTTATGGTTGTCGCTTTATTGTATGAAATGCAATTGCCGTGTAATTGCTTTAGTTTATCACTATGCGTTAGCGATAGTCGTAGAAGCAATAGTTGGTGAGACGACAATGACGCTACGATGGAGATCAAGGTGTCAAGCCAGTGACGATGGAGATCATGACGGTGCATTGGAGATGGAGATCAAAGGCACAAGATGATGATGGCCATATCATGTCACATATTTTGATTGCATGTGATGTTTATATTTTATGCGTCTTATTTTGCTTAGTACGGCGGTAGCATTATAAGATGATCCCTCACTAAATTTCAAGGTATAAGTGTTCTCCCTAAGTATGCACCATTGCTATAGTTCGTCATGCCGAGACGCCACGTGATGACCGGGTGTGATAAGCTCTACGTTCACATACAACGAGTGTAAGACAGTTTTGCACGTGCAGAATACTCAGGTTAAACTTGACGAGCCTAGCATGTACAGGCATGGCCTCGGAACACTGAGACCCAAAGGCTGAACATGAATCGTATAGTAGATATGATCAACATAGACATTTTCACCATTGAAAACTACTCCATCTCACGTGATGATCGTACATGGTTTGGTTGATATGGATGGCATGATCATTTAGATGACTAGAGGGATGTCTATCTAAGTGGGAGTTCTTTAGTAATACGATTAATTGAACTTAAATTTATCATGAACTTAGTCCTGATAGTTTTTGCATATCTATGCTGTTGTAGATCAATGGCATGTGCTACCGTTCCCTTGAACTTTATTGCGTTCCTAGAGAAAGCTAAGTTGAAAGATGATGGTAGCAACTACATGGACTGGGTCCGTAACTTGAGAATTATCCTCATTGCTGCACGGAAGAATTACGTCCTTGATGCACCGCTGGGTGCATGGCCTGCTGCAGGAGCAACACCGGACATTATGAACGTCTGGCAAGCTAAATCTGATGACTACTCGATAGTTCACTGAGCCATGCTTTACGACTTAGAATTGGGACTTCAAAGACGTTTTAAACGTCATGTAGCATATGAGATGTTCCAGGAGTTGAAGTTAATATTTCAAGCAAATGCCCGAGTTGAGAGATATGAAGTCTCCAACAAGTTCTATAGCTGCAAGATGGAGGAGAACAGTTCTGTCAGTGAACACATACTCAGAACGTCTGGGTACCATAACCACTTGACTCAGCTAAGAGTTAATCTTCCGGATGATAGTGTCATTGACAGAGTTCTTCAATCACTGCCACCAAGCTATATAGACTTCGTGATGAACTATAATATGCAAGGGAAGGAAAAGACAGTTCCCGAGCTCTTCGTGATGCTTAAGGCTGCGGAGGTAGAAATCAAGAAGGAGTATCAAGTGTTGATGGTTAACAAGACCACTAGTTTCAAGAAAAAAGGGCAAATGTAAGAAGGGGAACTTTAAGAAGAATAGCAAGGAAGTTGCTGCTCCCGGGAAGAAGCCCAAGTCTGGACCTAAGCCTGAAACTGAGTGCTTCTACTGCAAAGGGACTAGTCACTGAAAGCGGAACTGCCCCAAGTATTTGGCGGATAAGAAGGATGGCAATGTGAAAGGTATATTCGATATACATGTTATTGATGTGTACCTTACTAATGCTCATAGTAGAGCCTGAGTATTTGATACTGGTTCTGTTGTTCATATTTGCAACTCAAAACAGGGGCTACGGATTAAAAGAAGATTGGCTAAGGACGAGGTGACGATGCGCGTCAGAAATGGTTCCAAGGTCGATCTGATCGCGGTCGGCATGCTACCTCTACATCGACTTTCAGGATTAGTTTTAGACCTGAATAATTGTTATTTGGTGCAAGCGTTGAGCATGAACATTATATCTGGATCTTATTTGATGCAAGACGGTTATTCATTTAAATCAGAGAATAATGGTTGTTCTATTTATATGAGTAATATCTTTTATGGTCATGCACCCTTGATGAGTGGTCTACTCTTGTTGAATCTCGATCATAGTGATACACATATTCATAATATTGAAGCCAAAAGACGCAAAGTTAATAATGATAGTGCAACTTATTTGTGGGACTGCTCTTTAGGTCATATTGGTGTAAATCGCATGAAGAAACTCCATGCTGATGGGATTTTGGAATCACTTGATTATTAATCACTTGATGCTTGCGAACCATGCCTCATGGGCAAGATGACTAAGACTCCGTTCTCCGGAACAATGGAGCGAGCTACTAACTTATTGGAAATAATACATACTAATGTATGCGGTCTGATGAGTGTTGAGGCTTGCGGCGGGTATCGTTATTCTCTGACCTTCATAGATGATTTGAGCATATATGGGTATATCTACTTAATGAAACATAAGTCTGAAACATTTGAAAAGTTCAAAGAATTTCAGAGTGAAGTGGAAAATCATCGTAACAAGAAAAAAAAGTTTCTATGATCTAATCACGGAGGTGAATATTTGAGTTACGAGTATGGTCTTCATTTGAAACAATATGGAATAGTTTCGCAACTCACGCTACCTGGAACACCACAGCGTAATGGTGTGTCCGAACGTCGTAACTGTACTTTATTAGATATGGTGCGATCTATGATGTCTCTTACCGATTTATCACTACCGTTTTGGGGTTATACTTTAGAGACGGCTGCATTCATGTTAAATAGGGCACCATCTAAATCCGTTGAGACGACACCATATGAACTGTGGTTTAGCAAGAAATCTAAGCTATCGTTTCTTCAAGTTTGGGGTTGCAGTGCTTATGTGAAAAAGCTTCGGCCCGATAAGCTCGAACCCAAATCGGAGAAATGTGTCCTCATAGGATATCCAAAAGAAACTGTTGGGTACACCTTCTATCACAGATCCGAAGGCAAGATATTTGTTGCTAAGAATGAATCCTTTCTAGAGAAGGAGTTTCTCTCAAAATAAGTGAGTGGGAGGAAAGTAGAACTTGATGAGGTAATTATACCTTCTCTCGAATTGGAAAGTAGTTCATCATAGAAATTAGTTCCGGTGATACCTACACCAATTAGTGAGGAAGCTAATGGTGATGATCATGAAACTTCAGATCAAGTTACTACCGAACCTCGTAGGTCAACCATAGTACGTTCCGCACTGGAGTGGTACGGTAATCCTGTTCTGGAAGTCATGTTACTAGACCATGATGAACCTACGAATTATGAGAAAGCGATGATGAGCCCAGATTCCACGAAATGGCTTGAGGCCATGAAATCTGAGATGGGGTCCATGTATGAGAACAAAGCATGGACTTTCGTTGACTTGCCCAATGATCGGCAAGCCATAGAGAATAAATGGATCTTCAAGAAGAACACTGACACTGATGCTAATGTTACTGTCTACAAAGCTCGGCTTGTTGCGAAAGGTTTTCAACAAGTTCAATGAGTTGACTATGATGAGACCTTCTCACTCGTAGCGATGCTTAAGTCTGTCCGAATCATGTTAGCAATTGCCGCATTTTATGATTATGAAATTTGGCAAATGGATGTCAAAACTCCATTCCTTAATGGATTTCTTAAAGAAGAGTTGTATATGATGCAACCAGAAGGTTTTGTCGATCCTAAAGGTGCTAACAAAGTGTGCAAACTCCAGCGATCCATTTATGGACTGGTGCAAGCCTCTTAGAGTTGGAGTATATGCTTTGATAGTGTGATGAAAGCATATAGTTTTATACAGACTTTTGGAGAAGCCTGTACTTACAAGAAAGTGAGTGGGAGCTCTGTAGCATTTCTAATATTATATGTGGATGACATATTGTTGATTGGAAATAACACAGAATTTCCGGATAGCATAAAAGGATACTTGAATAAGAATTTTTCAACGAAAGACCTCGGTGAAGCTGCTTATATATTGGGCATCAAGATCTATAGAGATATATCAAGACGCTTAATTGGACTTTCACAAAGCACATACCTTGATAAAGTTTTGAAGAAGTTCAAAATGGGCCAGTCGAAGAAAGGGTTCTTGCCTGTGTTACAAGGTGTGAAATTGAGTCAGACTCAACGCCCGACCACTGCAGAAGATAGAGAGAAAATGAAAGTCATTCCCTATGCTACAGCCATAGGTTCTATCATGTATGCAATGATGTGTACCAGACTTGATGTTTACCTTGCTATAAGTTTAGCAGGGAGGTACCAAAGTAATCCAGGAGTGGATCACTGGACAGCGGTTAAGAACATCCTGAAATACATGAAAAGGACTAAGGATATGTTTCTCGTTCATGGAGGTGACAAAGAGCTTGTCGTAAATGGTTATGTCGATGCTATCTTTGACACTGGTCCGGATGACTCTAAGTCGCAAACCGGATACATATTTATATTGAATGGTGGAACTGTCAGTTGGTGCAGTTCCAAGCAGAGCGTTGTGGCGGGATCTACGTGTGAAGCGGAGTACATAACTGCTTCGGAAGCAAAAAATGATGGAGTCTGGATGAAGGAGTTCATATCCTATCTAGGTGTAATACCTAGTGCATCGGGCCCAATGAAAAATCTTTTGTGACAATACTAGAGCAATTGCCTTAGCGAAGGAATCCAAATTTCACAAGAGAACCAAACACATCAAGAGATGCTTCAACTCCATTCGTGATCAAGTCAAGGAGGGAGACATAGAGATTTGCAAAATACACATGGATCTGAATGTTGCAGACCCGTTGACTAAGCTTCTTCCATGAGAAAAACATGATCAACACCAAGACTCCATGGGTGTTAGAATCATTACAATGTAATCTAGATTATTCACTCTAGTGCAAGTGGGAGACTGAAGAAATATGCCCTAGAGGCAATAATAAAGTTGTTATTTATATTTCCTTATATCATGATAAATGTTTATTATTCATGCTAGAATTGTATTAACCGGAAACTTGATACATGTGTGAATACATAGAAAAAACAAAGTGTCCCTAGTATGCCTCTACTTGACTGGCTCGTTAATCAAAGATGGTTAAGTTTCCTGACCATAGACATGTGTTGTCATTCGACGAACGGGATCACATCATTAGGAGAATGATGTCATGGACAAGACCCATCCGTTAGCTTAGCATAATGATCGTTAAGTTTTATTGCTATTGCTTTCTTCATGACTTATACATATTCCTTTGACTATGAGATTATGCAACTCCCGAATACCGGAGGAACACCTTGTGTGCTATCAAACGTCACAACATAATTGGGTGATTATAAAGATGCTCTCAGGTGTCTCCGAAGGTGTTTGTTGGGTTGGCATAGATCGAGATTAGGATTTGTCACTCCGAGTATCGGAGAGGTATCTCTAAGCCCTCTCGGTAATGCACATCATGATAGGCCTTGCAAGCAATGTGACTAATGAGTTAGTTATAGGATGATGCATTATGAGGATACCGATGACCGAATCTCGGGCAAGTAACATACCGATGACAAAGGGAATTACGTATGTTGTCATTGCAGTTTGACCTATAAAGATCTTCGTAGAATATGTAGGAACCAATATGAGCATCCAGGTTCCGCTATTGGTTATTGACAGGAGATGTGTCTCAGTCATGTCTACATAGTTCTTGAACCCGTAGGGTCCGCACGCTTAACGTTCAACGACGATTTGTATTAATTATGTGTTTTGGTGACCGAAGATTGTTCGGATTCCCGGATGAGATCATGGACATGACGAGGAGTCTCAAAATAGTCGAGAGGTAAAGATTGTTATATTGGATGGTGGTATTCGGACACCGGAATGATTTCGGAGTGGTTCGGGTATTTTTCGGAGTGCCGAGGGGTAACCGGAACCCCCGGGGAAAGTATTGGGCCTACATGGGCCATAGGGGAGAGGGGAGGCATCCCACAAGGGGTGGCCGCGCCCCCTCCCATAGGGAGTTTGAATTGGACTAGGGGAGGGGGCGCGCCCCCCTTTCCTTCTCCTCTTCCCTCTCCCTTCCCCCTTTCCCGCTCCATGAGAAGGAAAAGAGGGGGGGCCGAATCCTACTAGGACTTGGAGTCCTAGTAGGACTCCCCTCTCCTTGGCACGCCCCTGGTGGCCAGCCTGTTCCCCTCCTCCTTTATATACGTGGGCAGGGCACCCCTTGGAGACACACCAATTGTTCCAAGTCGTGTGCGGCGTCTCCCTCCACGGTTTACTCCTTCAGTCATATTCACGTCGTGCTTAGGCGAAACCCTGCGGGGATCACATCACCATGACCGTCACCATGCCGTCGTACTAACGAAACCCTCCCTCGACCCTCTGCTTTATCAAGAGTTCGAAGGATGTCATAGAGCTGAACGTGTGCTGAACTCGGAGGTGTCGTACGTTCGGTACTAGATCGGTTGGATCGTGAAGACATTTGACTATATCAACCGCGTTAACCTCACGCTTCCGCTTTCGATCTACGAGGGTACGTGGACACACTCTCTCCCTCTTGCTGCTATGCATCTCCTAGATAGATCTTGCATGATCGTATGATTTTTTTTGAAATTGCATGCTACGTTCCCCAACACTATGATCCTCGAATACGCGATTCAGTGGAAAACTCATATGCACGTGTCGAATGATAAATGGTTAAAGAAAAGGTTCCTAGTCTTGCCTCTAGGACTAGCTCAAGTGTTGTTGGTGATCACGTTTTTCGGATCTTTGGACGCTAAGTGTTAAATGATAGCCCTAAAATAACTTTGAGATTATGACATTGGAAGAACGACCATATTGAATCGATCCAAATTTGTCCGTTATGAATTGAGTAATATCGTCTGTAATCAATTATAATAACACAGAGTGTTAACATGTGATTTTGCTCCTTAGACCATAGAGTATCGTAGTCACTTCTTACCATACGGTGAGTTTTGGGGTTGCACAAATGTCACCTGTAACACGTTGATCATAACGACAACTTACAGGTTCATCAAAAAGTTTGACAAAGAACTAGATAGCTCAAGAGTGGGATTTGCTCATCCAACAATTGAGAGATATTCTTAGGGCCCTCTCAGTGTGAAAGCATCCATCATCGTCTGGCCAGACACAGGTGACTATGTCACGGGGATGCCGAAACACGACACTGAGAGAAAAGAACAACATCAGTAACAAGGATTTTGGTATAGTGAGCATGTGATGACTTAGGAGGATACTGGTGCATCCCGCGGATTTGTAAAGTATCGCGAAGCAAAGGGAACATCACATGGTAACCAAATGTTCACTCAAATATCATTCATGTGCTCATAGGGATCGATATAGACGTCCACGGTTCTGCTATCGGTCATTGAACAAATGGTTTCGTTCATGTCGATGAGTTACCAAACCTATGGCATCACAAGCTTAAGGAAATCATGATCAACTAAGTGTTAGTAGTACGGGAATGATGAGAACATATTTGCGGAATTTTTTCGTTAATATTCAGAATAGTTCCGAGAGGATCCGAAAGCGTTTCCGGGTCAGCGGAAGGGTTTTGGTGAATATCGGGTAATACCGGGTATTACTGACAAATATATATAGGTGCAAAATGTTTCCGGGGATGCTAAATTATATATAAAAGGTTATGAAAATATTTAGAACACTCCTATATTTAATTTAATATCAGTGGACCTGAAGAGACCAAGAGGTGGAAGGCAATTTGGGCCACAAGGGCCCAAGTGGGAGGCGCCTCCCTTTTTTTTTACCACAAATAAGACTATTTCTCAAACAATAGACATGTCATTTACAATGAGGTTGGAAATAAAGTCAGGGATCACATCCCAAAACCCAGAAACCCTATTCATGAAAGAGTTCTTAGCTAGTTCATCCGCCACTTGGTTAGCTTCTCTATATCAATGCATAAAAGTTACTCACGCAAAGTCCATCATCAGTTGCTTGCACTCTGTAATGATAGCTATTTCCGGCCCCAGATATTCTTGCATTTGGTTCATCGAGTCCACCACGAATGAAGAATCTGACTCCAGAACAATAGTGTTACACCCAGTGTTGGCTGCTAGGTATAGGCCATTCCCGATAGCCATTAGTTTAGCAGGATCCACCCTGATTACTATTGGAATGTACCAATTTGCTGCAGCAATAAAATCACGACGGTCATCCTGAGCCACTGCACTACTCGCACCCGAGAGTGTTTCATATTGGAACGAAGCATCAACATTAATCTTTACTATCCCACAACCTGGCCTCTTCCATATATGGTCACCTGTCCTTGTTGGGCCCTTGGAAGCCGCTGATCTCAAGTAGTTCGTTGTTGGGACTCTAATCGCTAGAGCCGTTTTTGACGGATCTTGGACCTCTACTCCCTTGACGATTTTCCTCCCTTCCCTAAGGAAGGAAGCCGAATTGGGGTGGGGAAGGACTTCCCCTTTCCCCTTTGGCCGGTGCAAGGGGAGGGGAGTCCTTCCCCTCCTCTTGGCTGCCCCCTCTCCCCTCCAACCTATATATACATGAGGTATTGACCTCTTTTGAACATGCAAGTTTTGGAGCTTGGTGTAGTTCCTCTAATCCTGATAATTAGAAGCCTAGTGTGGTTCTAATCCCCTCCCTCTAATTCTCCGGCGATGATTAGCTCTGGACAGTGAAACTCCGTCGGATCATGAAGGCTGCACGCTTGCAACCAAGTAGAGAG
Source organism: Triticum urartu (assembly GCF_003073215.2). Lineage (NCBI taxonomy): Eukaryota > Viridiplantae > Streptophyta > Magnoliopsida > Poales > Poaceae > Triticum > Triticum urartu. Next base: position 336,261,968 of record NC_053022.1, read on the forward strand.
GCCGCGCTTTCGGTCTTTGGTTCAAGGGATTGTTCATGGGCGGTTCGCGGGATCATTCACTGAAAGTTTGAGGGACTCCAAGTACGATCTACACCGACACGTTCTTCTTCCGCTAAAACTCGGTGACGGTAACGATCGTGATCCCAACCCGTTATGAATCTTCATATTGATCTTGGGTGTGCGTAGGCGCGAAACCTTTTGTTTTCTACTACATTTTCCAATAGTTCATGATCATATTTCAACCACATATGAGAAAGCCTTTTTCCAAATTCTTTGAAGGACTACCTCCTCCCTTTCTTGAACCACCTACTAGTGTTCATCTCTCTTTGCTTCAAGTCTATCCTTTGTAAGAGATCCTATGGTTTTTTAGAGTGCCTTTGATAGAATATCTTTTGAGGAGTTGATACAAGTAACTTTGTTTTGCTTATTTCCCTTGGAGGGTGTGCGTCCCCCCAGCCCCCTATACAGTCGGGATTCACTTTAGAGCCTTCAACCACTAAATTTGTTGAGGGATTTTTCGTCGATCCTAACATCGATACAAGGGGGGCATGTGGAATTTCTAGTTGAGGAGACATCATGTCAGGGGACCAGGTGGTCTTGGACAAAGAACACACAAGCACACATGATTTTACCCAGGTTCAGGCCCCCGATGTGGGTAGAATACCCTACTTCATGCATTTCTCTTTTTTTGTATATATGTGGAGAGTAAAGAATATTACAGAGTGGGGGAGGATCTCAATGAGACAAATAGACTTGACGTGATATGATGGCAGAGATTCGTGTGTTAAGTGTCAAAATCCTTCTAGGTGGTCTAGGATAAAATACGCCGAATGTCCCATTTTATTGGAGGGTCCTGGCCCCCTTATACTAAGGATAGAGAGATGGTTGTCTTGGGAGTCCTTCCCGGATTCAGCTTCCTTTTTCTACTCCAAGTCATCCACGCTTTCCATGTTAGTGCCATGTCTTTGGGCCTTGGGGGAGCATTAGAGTGCCAAAGAGGGCTAACACGCGGGTGATTTGACTAATCATCAACAAGTTCCCCATCAGTATCCGTAATGGAGCTTCCTCTATAAGTAAGGTTAATGTAGATACTCATGGACTTCTTCATCTTGTTCTTTAATTGAATGCAGTGATAACTGCTTGGTATCTGATATCTCCTAGTGATGCAGCCATTCTCATTGACCTTAATTGATAAGTAGAGAGTTGATCTATATGCCTTTGTTGATGCTGAGAAATTCTCATATGTTGACATGCACATAGTTGATATAGACGCCTTTATCAATGGGGAGTGATCCCGTTAGTTGTGAGGAACATGTCGTCGAACTTGATAATTTTTTTGGATGACAAATGGTGGGGTGTAGATGTCCTCGATAGTTGCGGAGTCTTCCACTTGATGTAAGTCGTTGGTGTCTAGTCGAACTTGATCTTCATCGAGCGACAAGTTGTCACATGTTGATTTTGGTCGACGGATGTTGAACTAATGATGATAGTTGGTCGGTGGGTACATAACTTTATTCGTCAGATGATGGACCATCCGATGATGAGAGTCGTCATACAGATGTTAAGCTTGCTTCGTCAGATGAAGTTTATCGTCTCTCAACGTGTGAGGTTGATTTCACTTGTCGTACACTTGAGTGCAGATTTTTGGAGGACAGACTACTTGGAGCCCGTTTTTTCAGAAACTTTGAAAATGATATCTAGGTTTCAGAAAATCAAAAAAAAGTCATGTTAAAAGGCTGTGTTTGATAGCAAAGTATTATATAAACCAAAGTATCAAAAACTGCAATAATTTTGTCTCTAGGTATGAGATAACATGGTTTTACCATAACAGAGTTTTTTTTGAAGTATTTACAATACATAGAACATGTTTGGTCGTTGCCACAAAACACAGTATTGCAGCCTAGCCGTTGCGTTCAAACTTCAAACACTCACAGCTGCCTAGCCGTTAGCAGTGCAAGCACACGCAGCGGCCGACTGTTTGAATACTATTTCTGTTGAGCTTTTGTAGCTAGCTAGCTTGATATCCCTAATCATCAGCGTATATAACAAACCGAGGGTAGCTTGTGTATACAAAAAAGATCACCCATGGCACGGCGTCTCACCTGGTGGTGAAGCTACACATAGACGGAGCGGCTTGCCCTTGTCCGCGTCACCATCGAGGCGCAGTGGAGCTACGCGTGGAGGTGGCGACCCAACACGTGGCGTAGTTGGTCAGTCATCCGTGTCACTGTCGGAGGGCACGAAGAGCTGCGCGAGAACTGGAATCACGCGGCCATCGTCGGTGCATTCACTACTTGCATCGTCTCTGTCCTCTGTAAGTCCTCCTATTTGCTCCATCAATGTGGGGGAATTTTTTGAAGCGTAAACACCGAGAAGATGATGAGTTAGCCATCATCGAAGCTGTATACAAAGGCGAGAGAGGTTCAAGCAATCGCCAACGTATTCACACTTCCATCCTTACGGGGCATGAGTACGTGAGAGAAATTTTAGAGGGTCATGAATTGAGATGTAAAAGAGATTTTCGGATGGAAAAAATATGTATTTCATAATTTGGTTAAGTGCTTCCGAGAGAGACAACTTCTACGAGATGAGAGGCTTGTCTCCGTGGAAGAACAAGTCGCAATATTCTTATATACCCTTTCGGCGAATGCAAGCAACCGTACTCTACAAGGGCGATTTCAACACAGTGGTCAAACCATAAGTACCTATTTCAATAAAGTGCTACAAAGTATCATGTCATTATCTGGACAACTCATACAGTTGCCACCAGTTAATGTTCCTTTGAAGGTTTCAAGCAACCCTAAATTTATGCCGTACTTTCAGGTATGCATCTTGTATCTTGTTGTTCTTACATATAATTTATAAACATTGTTACGTATTTTCATCAGTATTTCCTGTCTTTATGAAGGACTGTATCGGAGCAATTGATGGGACGCATGTTCCAATTAGCATATCTCCGAGACTACAAGACCCATATCGCAATAGAAAAGGAACATTATCACAAAATGTCATGGTGGCATGTAATTTTGATAATCAATTCGTCCATGTTAGTGCAGGCTGGGAAGGTTCAGCTTCTGATGCTCGAGTGCTACAAGATGCACTAGAAAATAATTTCTATGTGCCAGAGGGAAAATTTTATTTGGTTGATGCAGGATATGCAAATACACCTAATTTTATTGCACCCTACCAAAATGTCAGGTACAAACCAGTTCTTCTATTAGAGAAACAACCCTAAAGTGCAAATACACCTATCTTCATTATGTTTTGAATTTCAGGTACCATCTGAACGAGCAAGCCAAATGCAACCAAAGGCCACAAAATGCTAAAAAGCTATTCAATCTCAGGCATGCACAACTCCGTAATCACATCGAGCGCATCATTGGCGTTGTGAAGAAGCGTTTCCCGGTATTGAAGTGTGCTTCACATTACCCAATTGAATCTCAACCTGATATTGTCATAGCATGTTGTGCACTTCATAACTTTATTCGCAATCACGAGGGGGGCGAACAATGGTTTGACCAGGTTGGCTCCAATATTGACCCAATACATATAGTTGATATTCCAAGTGGGGATGCAAAATACAGAAGTGATGTACAGTCTCTCAATGAGCGGCGTGCATTGGGTCATTCAAAAAGAGATCAAATTGCTGAATCAATGTGGAAAGACTACTGTGAGTATGTCCAGGAGCGTGCTAGAAGAAATAGCACATGACTTGTGCAATTGTTGAAGAAAGAATAAAACTCATACGATCATAGGAATCATTTTATGAAAATAATGTAGTAGCTTTCTCATTCATGAATAATGTACTTTACATTTCTATGAGTAGATATGTAATATATAATGCAAGTATCAACTTGTGCAAGAAATATTAGTTAGTCATGTACCATGGAATTTTCTTCTAAGGACCTGATCAAATGCGCAAGGTCCACCAAAAATATTATTGCGCTATATATACAACTTACATATACTATCACCTACAAGCCGGGTGCACAAATAACATGGTGGAGGTAACAAAAATAAAACGACTGTAATTTTTAGGAAAGGAACTGGAGTGCCATCAAAATAAAAGTTTAGAGCTGAGACAAATGTATGCTGAGATACATTCGTGTTCCTCTTTTTAACCATGGTATAGTCCATGGTGATATTTCTTTACAAAAACACAAAACTAAAGTGATATGAACCAATAAACCAATAATATAGTATGAAAGAATTTTATTTTTCATATGAAAATAACTAGAACGAATTATTGCTTTAAATTTGATGGCCAAGCACTTGCTTGAGGATCTCTAGAACAACATTATGCTCCACTGTCATGAAGATTTCACGATCAATTCTTTGTCCTTTCAGATACTCGATCATCTTCAGATGATCACTTGCTGAGAGATCTGGTATGGTCTTAAGTTTGACAATGCATTTGGCAATGCAATAAGGATCTTTGTCAGGATCTTTTTTTCCATCTGTGCCTTTTTCACTTCTCTATAGCTCTCAATTTGTTTTGTATTTACATCCACATAAGTTTTAAGTTCTTCTTTTCTAACAGCAACCAGATCTTCAATCGCTGTTTCTTTTCCTCTCTTAGCCTTACCTTCATCATTGCCTTTAGAAGTCCTAGCCTTTTTCATAGGTGGTGGGTCAGGAAGTGTGTTCATGTTTTCTGTGGGAATTTGGCTACTGTTATTCTCCACACGTTCTGTGTTGTTACCAGGAAATACTTCAACATCCTCACCATATATGCCTTCAGTCCACTCGTAATTATGACCTGCAAAGCCTGGAGCTGGTAATGTTGGACTAGGCGAATTAAGCCCGGCGGCATCTAGAACTTGTTGTGTGAAGCTTTCCCCTTGTGGTAAATCTGTAGCCGGACTGGACTTCTCTTCAACCACATCAGTTGTCCTCTTACAGCCCTTCCCCTCCGCTGTTTTACCTGGGTACAGAGGAATACATTGTAAACTACAGGGAAGCAAGATCATATGCTAAATTCATTACATGTGAAACCAACGTACCATCATAAATTGCATGCAAGTCATCATAGTAAGGGAAAGCTTTGTATCTCCACTTCTGTTGTTCTTTGCTCAATTCATCCCATTTTTCATCAATGGTTGTTGGCATTTTTGTATTAGGATCAAAACTGAAGCCACTCTTCTCTACAATAGATTTGACAACAAAATATTCTCTCTTCAACCACTGCTCTCTAAATTTTAGTTGACAAACAATGAAATTAGCTCTTGGAAACTGATTATTCAATCGTGTAGTCATGGAATTCCATCCTTCTTTCGTCCATCCATTCTGACCACGAAATCTAGCTGCATCTGCATACTCTTTCATCACAGAAACGAGCAGGTCTAGTTGAGCAGTGGTCCATGATGCTCTCTTTTTCTTGTCTGCAATTGGGAAGCAAAATGCATCAGCGTTCAAATCAGCACAAACATCAGAAAAATTTACAAGGATCCAACTCGAAATAATATGAGAGTTATCCTAACTATCTCATTCAAACAAATCAACTTTAGTAAATCTTAATATGTCCTGCATGAGGCCACACCATGGATTACACGAAACAAATATCATAGTTATCATAAATATTTGGTTAAAACAAATCAACTTCAGTAAATCCTAATATCTCGTGCATGACGCCACACCATGGATTACATTGACAAAACAAAATACTATATCCTAATGTACGCAGTCTTGTAGGCTGTCGTGGAGCTAGGCAAAAATCTGTAGTGAGCAACTGCTAATGATAGAACAAAATTGTTATGGGTGGGCCGAAACCACGCTAGCTACAAAATGCATGCTACAAATTAATGAACTGTCACCTCTAGCCCCTACCCCCTGCTAAAAGTACCAGGTGTGGTTTGTCTTTTTTGAGAATCAGGTTCGAATAGGTATACTGGAATCTGAATTGTCTGAATGAAAAACAACAAAATCGCTATGGTATGACTGTTGTGCATTTCAGCAGCGAGATTGGGGTTCTACTGCTTGTCTTAGACAGTCTATTTACACTTCCACAGCCTGATTGGCTGTCAAAATTTGTAAGCTGGTAACCAAGCATCAACTTAGATAGCCAAAGCCTCTGTAACATACATATTTCTGAAATCGCAGCCTGATATAAGCCGACCAAGCAGCAGCTTGGCTGTCTACTTACTTTTGGCTTCAGATATAAGCCGACCTAGATAGCCAATGCTTCTGTAACACACATATTTCTAAAAATCGCAGCGATGCAGACTATCTTACGCCATATTTCGGGCTACTACATAAAGCTATCACCAAGCTAAGATCATCTAGGTTGAGTCTAGCCAAGCCACTAAATCTTGCTTCTCAATCTATCCAAGGAGAATCTACGCTGCCCCTGAATCGGGGACGACCTTCTCGTCAGCAAGGCCGGACGGCATCGAGGAGATTGTGCGCCGCGGCGCCGTCCGCAGATACCAGTGGCATGCACAGTGGAGAACGGCACGGCCGTGCAGAGGAAGGAGCCAGCGGTTGGCGGGGAGAGGCGGGAAGGAGCGATGAGGGACGATGGAGGGCAGAGTAATCACCTTTGGTCTCTCCATCGCCATCTCTCTGTTTCCCCATGGCCGCCGATGGAAGACGACAGGGCGGCGGCGGCGGCGTGAGAACGAGACAGAGCGAGGAGCGGGGAAGGATAACGAGGGGACTCCCTTCTTTTCGCCGCTCTGTTTTTAAAAAACAGGTCGGGGGCTCTTTTTATTAAACAGAGAAAAAACTACAGTTTGCCAAATACTATAATATTAAAACAACAATTATTAGGGGCAAACAAATAGCTCGTTGTAAATAAAACTGTGGTAATCTCAAAAACTGCAGTATTCTCAAAATACTTAGAAAATACTTCGCTACCAAACGGTACATATTCGGATCTGTAAAATTTCAATAAAAAATATTATGATTTTCATGTTGCGCAAGAAAAATCTAGTCCCAATAATTTTGTTGGCCCATTTCCATGTACATATTTATCTTTTTTTTTATGCCGTGTACAATAGTATATTGTTGTGAAACTTTTCTCAAACGTGTTATATATGTATTTTTGGATGTATAAACTCTTTTAAAAAATTGCACTTTGAAAATATGGTATTTTGAAAACAGGCTCCCTTGGGCTCGTCCTCTATTCAACATTTCCGCGCCACTTGTTTCCCTTACTCTTGAATGGTTAAGATACCTTCTTAAGCCCATGTGTTTCGGGGATATACCTTGGCGTGTCGAGTATATCAGACCAACGGTAATTACAGATGATGAAAAAGCATCTATAAGTGCAAATCTTCAAGCATTTGCCCTAGTGTCTAAGCCCCGTGGACATGACTGCTGCTAATGTCAAATGTCATTCGGTTGATTTTGGCGACATAGACAATAATTGTTTGGAACATAACAAAACATGAAAAAAAATAGAGAAGTAAAAAAGGAAGCAAATAAAAAAGAGAGAAAGAATAGAAAAAGGGAGGAAACCCAAGAAAAACAAAAAAAAAGGTAAAAACAGTACAAAGGAATAAAAAATATTGTATTCTCAAAACCGAACAACCCCACCCCCCTCCCACACACAGATGCAATCTAGAAGTTTCCCAAAACCAGCTAATGGGTCGGCCCAACATGGATGTTACTACAAGATTTAGCTTTTGCGAAAGGGAGATTCCATACAAAACATAGAGCAACTAACTAAGGAGTACTCCTTCAGGAGCTCCTGCAAAGGTCACTTGGGATGGGCCGGGAGCATGTCTCTTGACGCGCTCTCAGTCGCCGCCACGTGTCACGCTCTGGGTATTCCCTCTGGATTTTTTATTTTTATTTTTATACGGTTTTTTTTGTTTCGTGAGAAGCATGAAATTATTTCTCATGAAGGCACGGATTTGCTTTTGTGAGAGACACGGTCATGCCTCTCGAAAAAGGGGGAAAATGTGTTTTCTTTTTTTTTTCTGTTCCGCTAGAGACACGAATTGACTTCTTGTGGAGGCACGAATTTACTTTGGCACGGTCGTGCCTTCGGATTTTTTTATTTTTATTTTTATACGCTTTTTCTGTTTCGTTAGAGACACATATTTACTTCTCATGAAGGCACGGATTTGCTTCCGCGAAAGACATAGTCATACCTCTTGAAAAGGGAAAATGTGTTTTTTTTCGTTCCGCTAGAGGCACAGATTTACTTCTCGTGAAGGCACGGATTTGCTTTGGCACGGTAGTGCTTCTCGGAAAAGGAAAAAGTACGTTTTTCTTTTATTCATTCCGTGAGAGACAGGGTTGTGCCTCTCAAAAAAGGAAAAACCATGTTTTTTTTCGTTCCGTGAGAGGCACAAATTTACTTCTCTTAGAGGCACAAATTTATTTTCGCGGAAAGGAAAAAAATACGTTTTTTTTTCACAAAAGGCACAGTCGTGCTTCTCGGAGAGTAAAAAGTGTGTGCCTCTTCTTAAAGGAAAAAAGTGCTTCCGGTTCGATTTTTTCGTCCTTTTTTCGTGAAAAAAAATTCATCGAAATCTATAAACATGGGATCTAGTTTTTAAGATCTCCACGTGAGGATCCAACGATGAAAATGGTTCAAGATTTAAATGCACGATTTAAAAAATAAAATAGTTTAAATAAATGAATATACGAAAAATGAAAAAAATCTTAGATTGCGAAAAGTGATGCATATACAACACGTCACCTGTCGCAACCTGACAAGATAGAAGTGGTCTTTGGAAAGACTACTCCAACGATTTCGTACAAAACTAGTCGTGCATCAAACTGGCAGCATTACGCACATTCCGCCCCTCACTGGCCGGCCTTTTTTGTTTGAGAAGACACTGGCCGGCCTATGTAGTGAGTTTGCGCACTGTAGTGAGTCGGGCTACTCAAGCATGCCGACACTGTGCCAACCATTATTTTCATTCAGTCTGTTTTCATTAAAAAAACCATTATTTTCATTCAGTCTGTTTTTGAAAAATAAACATGAATACGTTTATTTTCAAGTAGTTAAAGATATTTATGAACATTTACTTCAAACAAAATGTACAATTTAAAAAACACAAGCATTTTTTGAAATTCCTGAGCATTTCATGAAAACTAGAAAATTGTTTGAAACATATTTTTTTCAATATTTGCAAACATCTTTGAAAAACACAAACATGTTTTTTCAAATTTATCATTTTCAAATGGGTGAACATATTTTAAAAAAGACATGTTCCTATAAATTGTTTGAACATTTTATTTTCAAATTTTGAAATAATTTATGGAAAATGCAATTATTTTTTGAAACCACTAGCATTTCCCCCCAAACTTTTTAACATTAAAAAACAAACAGTTTTAAAAAACAGTCGTTTTTAAATTCTGAGTTTTTCTTTGAACATTTTTTTGTAGAAAACTCAAACAAAATTTGAAATTTATGAATATTTCTTGGCATTGAGAAAATAAAAAATGAAGAAAAGTCTGTCAAGAAAATTTAAAAAGCAAGAAAACTCGGAAAACCAAACAGAACTAGATCATGTTGTACGTGTACTACCCTCAAGTGGGAAAACCAAACAGAACTAGATCCTGTTGTACGTGTACAACCTTTGCGTTCCTGCAGCAATTTGTGATGAGACTTTTTTTTCATAGAGTCGTTTATTCAAAATGTTTTATTCTTTACACCATGCATTCAAATTTCAAATTGTTTTCACCGTTGGATTTCTCGCGTCGAAAACTTCAAAACTAGATCCCATATTGATATATTTTGATGAACTTTTTTTTCATGAAAAAACGGACGAAAAACCCGAATTGGGAGCACATTTTTATTTTCCCTTTTCGAAGAGGCACAACTATGCCTCTCGAAAAAAATAAAACATGTTTTTTTCCTTTTCCCGACAACCACGACTTTGCCTCTCGCTGAAGCAAATTTGTCCCTCCACGAGAAGTAATTCGGGGCCTCTCGTGAAAGGAAAAATAACATGTTTTTTTTCTTTTCTGAGAGGCACAACTGTGCCTCTCGCAGAAGTAAATCCGTGACTCTATGAGAAGTAAATTTGTGCCTCTCGCTAAAAGAAAGAAAAATAAAACATGTTTTTCTTCCTTTTTTGAGAGGCAAGACTATGCCTCTCGCAAAGCAAATCCGTTCCTCCACGAGAAGTAAATATATGCCTCTCAAGGAAGTAAAATAAAGAAAACACTTTTTTTTCTTTTCCGAGGGGGACGACTGTGGCTAGTGTGGAAGAAAATTCGTGCCTCCATAAGAAGTAAATCCGTGCCTCTCGCGGAAGGAAAAAACATGTTTTTTCTCTTTTCTGAGAGGCACAACTGAAGGAAATATGCCCTAGAGGCAATGATAAAGTTGTTATTTATATTTCCTTATATCATGATAAATGTTTATTATTCATGGTAGAATTGTATTAACCGGAAACTTAGTATATGTGTGAATACATAGACAAACAGAGTGTCACTAGTTTGCCTCTACTTGACTAGCTCGTTGAATCAATGATGGTTATGTTTCCTAACCATAGACATGAGTTGTCATTTGAATAACGGGGTCACATCATTAGAGAATGATGTGATTGACTTAACCCATCCGTTAGCTTAGCATGATGATCGTTTAGTTTGTTGCTATTGCTTTCTTCATGACTTATACATGTTCCTATGACTATGAGATTATGCAACTCCCGAGTACCGGAGGAACACCTTATGTGCTACCAAACGTCACAACGTAACTGGGTGATTATAAAGGTGATCTACAGGTGTCTCCGATGGTACTTGTTGAGTTGGCATAGATCGAGATTAGGATTTTTCACTCTGATTGTCGGAGAGGTATCTCTGGGCCCTCTCGGTAATGCACATCACAATAAGCCTTGCAAGTAATGTAGTTAATAAGTTAGTTACGGGATGTAGCACTATGAAACGAGTAAATAGACTTGCCGGTAATGAGATTGAACTAGGTATTGAGATACCGACGATCGAATCTCGGGCAAATAACATACCGATGACAAAGGGAACAACGTATGTTGTTATGCGGTTTAACCGATAAAGATCTTCGTAGAATATGTAGGAACCAATATGAGCATCCAAGTTCCGCTATTGGTTATTGACCCGAGACGAGTCTCGGTCATGTCTACATAGTTCTCGAACCCGTAGGGTCCGCACGTTTAAAGTTAGGTGATGATCGGTAATATGAGTTTAAGTGTTTTGATGTACCGAAGGTAGTTCAGAATCCCGAATATGATCACGGACATGACGAGGAGTCTCGAAATGACCGAGACATGAAGATTGTTATATTAGAAGCCTATATATGGACAACGGAATAGTTCCGGCTGAAATCGGGATTTTATCGGAGTGCCGGTGGGGGGGGGGGGTTACCGGAACCCCCCGGGGGTTAATGGGCCTTGTTGGGCCCTAGTGGAGAGAGAGGGGCCGGCCAGGGCAGGGCCACGCGCCCCTCCCCTTGAGTGCCCCTCCCCTTGAGTCCAAATAGGACAAGGAAGGGGGGCGCCCCCCTTGCCTTTCCCCTCTCCCACTTCTTCCTTCCCCCAATAGTGGGACTAGAAAAGGGGGGTCTTACTCCCACTAGGAGGAGGACTCCTCCTCCTGGCGCGCCCTGCTAGGGCCGGCCGACCTCCCCCTTGCTCCTTTATATACTGGGGCAGGGGGACATCCCAAGACACACAAGTTGATCAGTTGATCTTTTAGTCGTGTGCGGTGCCCCCCTCCACCATAATCCACCTCGATCCTATCGTAGCAGTGCTTAGGCGAAGCCCTGTGTCGGTAGCATCATCATCACCGTCATCATGCCTCCGTGCTAATGTAACTCTCCCTCGAAGCTCTGCTGGATCGGAGTTCGTGGGACGTCATCGAGCTGAACGTGTGCTGAACTCGGAGGTGCTGTACGCTCGGTACTTGGATCGGTCGGATCGTGAAGACGTACGACTACATTGACGGTGTCCTGGACTAGGGGTACTCACCACATCATCTCCTGACTAGGTGGATCGGGCCGAGGACCCCATTGCGGTTCACTCATGGGCCACTTCAGTCAGCCCATGCCGCATACAAGGAGTATTTCACAAGACTTGGTGATCAAGACAAGGACTCCTCTCCACCAACGTATTCGGCTAGGGCTCTTGTTATTCTAGGCCTCTGCTGCATTATATAAGCCAAGGTTAGGCTAGTCGATAGATTATGATGACAACCATACAAGCTAGACTTCTAGGGTTTATCCATTATGATCTCATGGTAGATTAACTCTTGTAATACTCATATTCATCAATATCAATCAAGTAGGACGTAGGGTATTACCTCCACAGAGAGAGCCCGAACCTGGGTAAACATCATGTCCCTGTCTCCTGTTACCATCGACCCTAGACGCACAGTCCGGGACCCCTACCCGAGATCCGCCGGTTTTGACATCGACATTGGTGCTTTTATTGAGAGTTCTGCTGTGTGATCGGCAAAGGATCAATGGCTCGACTGCAGATCAACTGCGACATCGGCATCTTCGTCGCCGGCTCGACTGGTCAATTTTGCTTGACCAAGGACTGCGCCCTACCTCTGATCGTCATGTTCGGATGAGGGCCTTCATCAACATCAACTCCGATCTCTATCAAGATCATGGAGGAATCATCCATGGAGCTCGGGGGCTCGATGTCAACATTGTCCTGGGGCGACCGTATTGTTTTTCTGGACAGCGAACTTGTATCTGCCGCCACTGCCTCCTCGAGTGTCGTTTTAACGATTGCTTCAGTGGAATTGCGTGGAATTGAGTCTACAACAACCTTGGAAAATTTCTCGAGTTCCGATGGAGGAATCTCTGACAATCTACGATATATCGGAGCCCTGTGAAATCTGGACGGGAATCTGGACGAGTTTAGGGCATGATCTCCAGAGCCCAGCTCGGAGGTCCTTTGGAAGATCCAACCGTTCATCTGCTGCAGAATTCCCATATCTACGACCCCTCAAAATTGGAGCTTGACCCGACCGTCCAAACTTCGGGAACCTTCCGATTAGTGCATCACTTTTCAGATCTATTTTCTGCGCGAGAACGAATCCGACCCGAATTCATCTTTTTTATGAACGGGATTTGGGACATCCTTTTTGAAGGAAGTTTTGTATGGGATATTGTGTTTTGTTCCCAAACACATCGCGCTAAATTTAAAGTCTTTTCCAATATGATCTTCATCATCGCGCCGGTGTCAAATCAGCCCGACAACGTTGCTCTACGGCTGCCAACCTGCGCTAGACACGTCGTCACTTTGTTGAGCCGAGCTCAATTTCTTCGGATCATCATCTCTATGAGTCGAACAAGAGTTCGGCATCGCGAAGGATAAATCATCACCAACATCGCCGCCCCACGGACTACACGGAGCGGGTACACCGGCATCGCCGCACGGTCACTTCATCAGGCTGGCCTTGACCATGTCACGAGCTACGACCTGCATCGGCATGGCCGCACTGTTGCTTCTTCAAGCCAATGTCCATCACGCCAACCTACTTCAACACCTCGGCTGGACCGGGGGCTTCGCTATTTCTTTGTCAACCTACTTCGGAGACTTCGGCGTCACCAGCCGATCAGCTTCGTTACGTTAGCTGGACCGGGGGCTTTGCCTCGGCGAGACAATCTTTGCCAGCATCGTCATGCCGTTGCTTTGTCACCCATCGAGCAATGGGTGTGCGGATCGAGTCCTAATTTTGGGAGTAACCTTTCTTTGGACCGCTACAGCAAATAAACCAGGTGCTATTAATCCTAGCAATTTTTGTTTGTTTGGGTTTATCTTTTCAAAGGAATTATTACTCAGGTTTGTTCCGTCATATGTACATAGGTCTATCAAATGGTCGCATTAACGACGGTCGCATGGTGGTTCGGTCAGTTTCCATACATAGTTCGGCGAACGCCGCATCCGGAGCTCGGACCGACCTGTGAATTCGGCTTTGCCACGCCTTTACCGCATCATGCCGACGCCCTGCATCGACATCGACTTCGGTGCCAGGCCACATATCTTTAAATAAATTATTTTTGCGAAAAGCAATTACGCAAGGATTATATATATATTTATATTATTCGTTTTGGACCGCACTATTTTATGTGTGTACATGATCGACTTCGACTGCGTCGCACGGTCACTTCGGCAAGCCAACGTCATCGTCCCAATTGGCATAAATCGGTTCGCATGATCATCTTGTTGATTGAATTGTCATACCGACACGTTAGGTTGCCTCGGGGACTTCGGCATCATCAAGAGGGTCCTACCTCGTCAGGTGTTTGGCGCACATGCCATATTTCTTTTATTACTCACTTTGCATGAATTATTAATCATGCAACCTTTTTTATTACTGTTATCTCCGGTTTGCACTATCTTCTGTGTCCAGGTAAATGATCCGGATTGGGCAGTGCTGTCACCTCGGCTGGACCGGGGGCTTCGTCATCACTTCATTAACCCACGTTGGGGACTTCGGCGTCACTCTGCCGGCCTGCATTGGCCGAGCCGTGTCACTACCTCGGAGTGCCGAACTCCTTGCTCGGACACCTCGGGCTTGGAGGCTGGGACCTCAGCCATGCAGAGGGCTGCGAACCTTGTCGGATCTGTCATAGATCAATGGGCGTCTTCGTCCCGCCACAAGCCCGAATCGCATCATCAACACCAAACACATTAACCAGCTAAGTCGCTTTCATGCTCAAAAACTTTCAGTTTTAAATTTTGTTCAGTTCGACCAAGCATTATACTTTTTGGCAAAAAGTTGTTTGTGACAAAATTCCTTGCCAAAACTTTGTTTGTGACACACACACCCCATTTATTTAGGGGCTTCCTTTATGAAGCCTTTCCTCTTGCATATGATTATACTTGTATGGCTTCGTTCCTTGTTCGTGTATTACGCCACATTATGCACCATGTTGACTTAAGTGTTTCGCAAGCTAGGTTGCCTGGCTCCTGTGCTTACCCCTATGTTCCCGATTGTTCGGCTAGGCGGTAAAGGGAGCACCTCTGTGATTGTTACTAACGGGTCATCCGAGTTAGTACCTCAGGCTAGGTGAAGCCGAAAGCTAGCGCTCTTATTGCTTTCAATCATGGTCGGCACACAACGGAACTCATGAGTACAAAAAATCTGTTGCACAATTCTCATAGTAACAATGAGCAACCGAAGAAAGGTAGCGGTGGAGGTAATATTTTCTTTGAAGATGCTTCTTACACTTCGTCAGTAATATAGCATAAGTTCCCTGAGCGCGCTTTGTCTGTTATAGCTTTATGGCCTAATTGCCTGGTTATCGGAAACACCGTCGATACTCTCGACAGGTGGGATAGTAACACTTTTCAGCACTTGACCGAAGAGGGAGAAACCGACGGTCGGTTAAGATGCGTTTAAAGTTCAGGTGAACACAGATATTATATAAGTACTTCGGTACATGCAATCACTATACATAAAATTCTTTTACCCAAATCACTTGGGGGCTCTTAAATTAATATGAGCAGTTTTCTTGTTAGTCGTTGCAAAATCTTTTTCTACCACTCCTTTATCGACTCAGGTGTATGATCAATAGCCAGGTAGCCTGGTTTCTCTCTAAAGCCGCTCGCGTTTAGTTCGCTAAACTGGTCTGAGAAACACTCCGCCTTCGGGATAGGGAGGTTGAAGCCGAAGGCTGGCCCACTTCAAGTCTAGAGATCGGTTTTGTCATGTCAAAGCACGACGAAAGTACAATTTTAAGACCAATTTCTTATTGGCACCAAAACAACTTGATTTAATCTAGACGTAAAGTTTTTTACGCATGTGTTTGGCCTTTGAGCTTATAACATCTTTTCACCTATTTTATGTTTTCCTTTCAGGAAGCAGGACATTCTCTTGGTTGAGGTGGTCGGCGTGAAACTCTTTTCTGAAACTACAGTTCGACATCTTTTCTGCCGAACCCCACCTCGGTATTGTCAAAACATACATGACAGTTAACTAGTTCCCATCGGAGGTACGATTCTAGGGTCGGCCATGTTGCCCAACCCAATTCTCAGGGGGCTACTGCATTGGCAATCCAATGCAGAAAAATTAAGTGCAATATAGTTTTCGAGGAGATTATGATCCTCAGGTTGGTCGGCCGCACCCAACCTGAGTCTCGAGGACTTTGCACACCGCTTTTTGTGTCCCGAAGTATTCTGCCGAGCTAGGAGTTTATCCTCAGGCTGATTTTGCGAATCAACCTGAGTCTCAGGGGCTACTGGGATCAGCGGTCTTATGTCATCCTTCAGGTGCATCTCGGGTTTTAGACCGATACACACCTCGAGGGCTACTGGCTATATATCTCGGCAGAGAATAAATTGCACCAATCAAAAATATTGACAAAAAATAGGCCCGCAGTCGGGGTGGTGCACCACCTCGGAAGCAGTCCGACATAAAGCTCTGGCGCTAGTGGCTGGCTCCACAGAGGGCATTTTCGGCATTAAGCTCGGCTAAACTCCTTCAATTTTTTTGAACCAACGTGATCTATGACACCTCGGATATAGTCCGGCGTTGGAGCTTGGATACAGTTCGGCATTGGAGCTCGGCTGTAACAATACTCTTCGGATACAATCGGTGTTGGATCTCGGATACATTCCGGCGTTGGAGCTCAAAAGCGGTCTGGTGTTCGTGCTCAGCTGTGAAAGATACCTCGAATGCAGTCCGGCGTTGGAGCTCAGACGCAAGAGGACACTGCCGCCTGGGAACAACTTCAAACCCGAGGTGTGGCACAAAAATAACAAGGCATTGATAAAGGCCAAAGACTTAAAGGGCTCCTCGGATACCCAACGTGTAAACTCTTCGGATTCACTTTGGCGATCCTCAAGATCGAAGATGACAAGATTTGTTGAACCAGTTTTCAAGACCGACGGCCGAAGATGAAGAACAGTTCGGAAGAATCGAGGAGCGTCCCCAACTTGAAGACCCGTTCAGGGGGCTACTGACGGTGTCCTGGACTAGGGGGTACTCACCACATCGTCTCCTGACCAGGTGGATCGGGCCGAGGACCCCCATGGCGGTTCACTCATGGGCCACTTCGGGCAACCCATGCCGCATACAAGGAGTATTCCAGAAGACTTGGTGATCAAGACAAGGACTCCTCTCCACCAACGTATTCGGCTAGGACTCTTGTTATCCTAGGCCTCTAGTACATTATATAAGCCAAGGCCAGGCTAGTCGATAGATTATGATGACAATCATACAAGCTAGACTTCTAGGGTTTAGCCATTACGATCTCGTGGTAGATCAACTCTTGTAATACTCATATTCATCAATATCAATCAAGAAGGACGTAGGGTATTACCTCCACAGAGAGGGCCCGAACCTGGATAAACATCATGTCCCCTGTCTCCTATTACCATCGATCCTAGACGCACAGTTTGGGACCCCCTACCCGAGATCCGCCGGTTTTGACACCGACATACATCAACCGCGTTCTCATAACGCTTCCGCTTATGGTCTACGAGGGTACGTGGACGACACTCTCCCCTCTCGTTGCTATGCATCACCATGATTTTGCGTGTGCGTAGGAATTTTTTTGAAATTACTACGTTTCCCAACTGTGGCATCCGAGCCAGGTTTATGCGTAGATGTTATATGCATGAGTAGAACACAAAGGAGTTTTGGGCGTGGGTATATACATATTGCTTGCCGTCACTAGTTGATTCTTGATTCAGTGACATTGTTGGATGAAGCGGCCCAGACCGACATTACACGTACACTTACGCGAGACTGGTTCTACCGATGTGCTTCACACACATGTGGCTAGTGGGTGTCTGTTTCTCCAGTTTTAGTTGAATCGGATTCAATGAACAGGGTTCTTTTGAAGATCAAAAAGCAATCACTATACCGTGTTGTGGTTTTTGGTGCGTAGGTAAGAACGGTTTTTGCTCAGCCCGTAGCAGCCACGTAAAACTTGCAACAACAAAGTAGAGGACGTCTAACTTGTTTTTGCAGGGCATGTTATGATGTGATATGGTCAAGACATGATGCTAAATTTTATAGTATGAGATGATCATGTTTTGTAACACAGTTATCGGCAACTGGCAGGAGCCATATGGTTGTCGCTTTATTTTATGAAATGCAATCGCCATGTAATTGCTTTACTTTATCACTAAGCGGTAGCGATAGTCGTGGAGGCAATAGTTAGCGTGACGACAATGATGCTTTGATGGAGATCAATGTGTCAAGCTGGTGACGATGGTGATCATGACGGTGCTTTGGAGATGGAGATCAAAGGCACAAGATGATGATGGCCATATCATATCACTTATATTGATTGCATGTGATCTTTATCTTTTATGCATCTTATTTTGCTTAGATCGACGGTAGCTTGATGATCTCTCACTAAATTTCAAGGTATAAGTGTTCTCCCTGAGTATGCACAGTTGCGCAAGTTCATCGTGCCGAGACACCATGTCATGATCGGGTGTGATAAGCTCTACGTTCATATACAACAGGTGCAAGCTAGTTTTGCACACGCAGAATACTCGGGTTAAACTTGACGAGCCTAGCATATGCAGATATGGCCTCAGAACACTGAGACCGAAAGGTCAAGCGTGAATCATATAGTAGATATGATCAACATAGTGATGTTCACCATTAAGAAACTACTCCATCTCACATGATGATCGGACATGGTTTAGTTGATATGGATCACGTGATCACTTAGATGATTAGAGGGATGTTTGTCTAAGTGGGAGTTCTTAAGTAATATCATTAAGTGTACTTTAATTTATCACGAACTTAGTACCTGATAGTATTTTGCATGTCTATGTTGTTGTAGATAGATGGCCCGTGCTGTTGTTCCGTTGAATTTTAATGCGTTCCATGAGAAAGCAAAGTTGAAAGATGATGGTAGCAATTACACGGGCTGGGTCCGTAACTTGAGGATTATCCTCATTGCTGCATAGAAGAATTACATCCTGGAAGTACCGCTAGGTGCCAAACCCGCTGCAGGAGCAACGCCAGATGTTATGAACATCTGATAGAGCAAAGCTGATGACTACTCGATAGTTCAGTGTGCCATGCTTTACGGCTTAGAACCGAGACTTCAACGACGTTTTGAACGTCATGGAGCATATGAGATGTTCCAGGAGTTGAAGTTAATATTTCAAGCAAATGCCCGGATTGAGAGATATGAAGTCTCCAATAAGTTCTACAACTGCAAGATGGAAGAGAATAGTTCTGTCAGTGAGCATATACTCAAAATGTCTGGGTATAACAATCACTTGATTCAACTGGGAGTTAGTCTTCCGGATGATAGTGTCATTGACAGAATTCTTCAATCACTGCCACCAAGCTACAGGAGCTTCATGATGAACTATAATATGCAAGGGATGGATAAGACAATTCCCGAGCTCTTCGCAATGCTAAAGGCTGCGGAGGTAGAAATCAAGAAGGAGCATCAAGTGTTGATGGTCAAAAAGACCACCAGTTTCCAGAAAAAGGGTAGAGGGAAGAAGGGGAACTTCAAGAAGAATGGCAAGCAAGTTTCTGCTCAAGTATAGAAGCCTAAGTCTTGACCTAAATTTGAGACTGAGTGCTTCTACTGCAAAGGGACTGGTC
The DNA here is from genome assembly GCF_003073215.2 of Triticum urartu. Lineage (NCBI taxonomy): Eukaryota > Viridiplantae > Streptophyta > Magnoliopsida > Poales > Poaceae > Triticum > Triticum urartu. The sequence goes on from NC_053022.1 coordinate 336,281,450, forward strand.
ACTGGAAGCGGAACTGCCCCAAGTATTTGGCGGATAAGAAGGATGGCAAGATGAACAAAGGTATATGTGATATGCATGTTATTGATGTGTACCTTACTAATGCTCGCAGTAGCACCTGGGTATTTGATACTGGTTCTGTTGCTAATATTTGCAACTTGAAATAGGGGCTACGGATTAAGCAAAGATTGGCTAAGGACGAGGTAATGATGCGCGTGGGAAATGGTTCCAAAGTCGATGTGATCGCGGTCGGCACGCTACCTCTACATCTACCTTCGGGGTTAATTTTAGACCTGAATAATTGTTATTTGGTGCCAGCGTTGAGCATGAACATTATATCTGGATCTTGTTTGATGCGAGACGGTTATTCATTTAAATCTGAGAATAATGGTTATTCTATTTATATGAGTAATATCTTTTATGGTCATGCACCCTTGAAGAGTGGTCTATTTTTGATGAATCTTGATAGTAGTGATACACATATTCATAATATTGAAGCTAAAAGATGCAGAGTTGATAATGATAGTGCAACTTATTTGTGGCACTACCGTTTAGGTCATATTGGTGTAAAGCGCATGAAGAAACTCCATTCTGATGGACTTTTAGAATCACTTGATTATAAATCACTTGGTACTTGCGAACCATGCCTCATGGGCAAGATGACTAAAACTCCGTTCTCCGGAACTATGGAGCGAGCAACAGATTTGTTGGAAATCATACATACTGATGTGTGTGGTCCGATGAATGTTGAGGCTCGCGGCGGGTATCGTTATTTTCTCACCTTCACAGATGATTTGAGCAGATATGGGTATATCTACTTGATGAAACATAAGTCTGAAACATTTGAAAAGTTCAAAGAATTTCAGAGTGAAGTGGAAAATTATTGTAACAAGAAAATAAAGTTTCTACGATCTGATCGTGGAGGAGAATATTTGAGTTACGAGTTTGGTCTCTTCATTTTAAACAATGCGGAATAGTTTCGCAACTCACGCCACCCAGAACACCACAGTGTAATGGTGTGTCCGAATGTCGTAATCGTACTTTACTAGATATGGTGCGATCTATGATGTCTCTTACTGATTTGCCGCTATCATTTTGGGGTTATGCTATAGAGACGGCTGCATTCACGTTAAATAGGGCACCATCTAAATCCGTTGAGACGACGCCTTATGAACTATGGTTTGGCAAGATACCAAAGTTGTCGTTTCTTAAAGTTTGGGGCTACGATGCTTATGTGAAAAAGCTTCAACCTGATAAGCTCGAACCCAAATCGGAGAAATGAGTCTTCATAGGATACCCAAAGGAGACCGTTGGGTACACCTTCTATCACAGATCCAAAGGCAAGACATTTGTTGCTAAGAATGGATCCTTTCTAGAGAAGAAGTTTATTTCGATAGAAGTGAGTGGGAGGAAAGTAGAACTTGATGAGGTAACTGTACCTGCTCCCTTATTGGAAAGTAGTTCATCACAGAAATCTATTCCAGTGACTCCTACACCAATTAGTGAGGAAGCTAATGATGAAGATCATGTAACTTCAGATCAAGTTACTACCGAACCTCGTAGGTCAACCAGAGTAAGATCCGCACCAGAGTGGTACGGTAATATTATTCTGGAGGTCATGCTACTTGACCATGATGAACCTCCAAACTATGAGGAAGCGATGATGAGCCCAGATTCCGCAAAATGGCTTGTGGCCATGAAATCTGAGATGGGATCCATGTATGAGAACAAAGTGTGGACTTTGGTTGACTTGCCCGATGATCGGCAAGCCATCGAGAATAAATGGATCTTCAAGAAGAAGACTGACGCTGACGGTAATGTTACTGTCTACAAAGCTCGACTTGTTGTGAAAGGTTCTCGACCAGTTCAAGGAGTTGACTACGATGAGACTTTCTCACCCATAGCAATGCTTAAGTCCGTTCGAATCATGTTAGCAATTGCTGCATTTTATGATTATGAAATTTGGCAAATGGATGTAAAGACTGCATTCCTGAATGGATTTCTGGAAGAAGAGTTGTATATGATGCAACCTGAAGGTTTTATCGATCCAAAGGGTGCTAACAACATGTGCAAGCTCCAGCGATCCATCTATGGACTTGTGCAAGCATCTCAGAGTTGGAATAAACGATTTGATAGTGTGATCAAAGCATATGGTTTTATACAGACTTTTGGAGAAGCCTATATTTACAAGAAAGTGAATGGGAGCTCTGTAGCATTTCTAATATTATATGTGGATGAGATATTGCTGATTGGAAATGATATAGAATTTCTGGATAGCATAAAAGGATACTTGAATAAGAGTTTTCCAATGAAAGACCTCGGTGAAGTTGCTTATATATTGGGCATCAAAATCTATAGAGATAGATCAAGACGCTTAATTGGACTTTCACAAAGAACATACCTTGATAAAATTTTGAAGAAGTTCAAAATGGATCAAGCAAAGAAAGGGTTCTTGCCTGTGTTACAAGGTGTGAAATTGAGCCAGACTTAATGCCCGACCACTGCAGAAGATAGAGAGAAAATGAAAGGTGAGGGAGTCCTGGATTAGGGGGTATCAGGATAGCCGGACTATATCCTTTGGCTGGACTGTTGGACTATGAAGATACAAGATTGAAGACTTCGTCCCGTGTCCGGATGGGACTCTCCTTGGCGTGGAAGGCAAGCTTGGCAATACGGATATGTAGATCTCCTTCCTTGTAATCGACTCTGTGTAACCCTAGCCTCCTCCGGTGTCTATATAAACCGGAAGGTTTTAGTCTGTAGGACAACATACAATCATACCATAGGCTAGCTTCTAGGGTTTAGCCTCTCTGATCTCGTGGTAGATCAACTCTTGTACTACTCATATTATCAAGAATAATCAAGCAGGACGTAGGGTTTTACTTCCATCAAGAGGGCCCGAACCTGGGTAAAACATCGTGTCCCCTGCCTCCTGTTACCATCCGCCTTAGACGCATAGTTCGGGACCCCCTACCCGAGATCCGTTGGTTTTGACACCGACATTGGTGCTTTCATTGAGAGTTCCTCTGTGTTGTCATCATTAGGCTTGATGGCTCCTTCGATCATCGATAGCGATGCTGTCCAGGGTGAGACTTTTCTCCCCAGACAGATCTTTGTATTCGGCGGCTCCGCACCGCGGACCAACTTGCTTGGCCATCTGGAGTAGATCGATAGCTATGCCCCTGGCTATCAGGTCAGATTTGGAAGCATAAACCCCACGGCCGACATCCACAGAGACTTGATCTTCGACGGATTTCGAGCCCTTGCCGAGTGCGCCCATGGTCACGATGAGCATGATTTAGCTCTACCATCGGACAGTGTTCGGGAGATCGCGTCGGCTACTGCTCCGACCCTCAATTCGGAGCCAATTGCGCCTCCAAGGACGGGTGGATAGGCCCCGCCCCGGATGCCGCATCTTCAGCGGCGATCGAGCCAAATACCGACCTTACCCTTCACGGGAGTCGTGACGCCGAACTACCAGATTCTTCCCCGGCCACGGACTCCGAACCGCCTGCGTCCGTGCCTATCGAATCCAACTGGGCGCCGATCATGGAGTTCACCTCCGCGGATATCTTTCAGCACTCGCCCTTCGGCGACATACTAAGGTCTCTCTCCTTGTCAGGAGAGTCCCGGCCGAACTATGTCCGGCAGGATTGGGATGCGGATGATGAAGAAAGAAATTCGCCGCCCACCCACCACCCACTTAGTAGCCACTGTCGACAATTTGACCGACATGCTCGACTTCGACTCCGAAGACATCGACCGTATGGACGACGATGCAGGAGACGAACAGGAACCACTGCCCACAGGGCACTGGATTCCCACTTCATCATATGATGTATACATGGTGGACACACCCAAAGAAAACGACGACGAAGAACAGAAGGATGCAACGAAGGGTTGTTCCCTCAAGAAGTAGTCAAAGCAGTGGCATAAGCGCCGCTCCAAATCCTACCTCGGCAGAAACAACGATCATATAGACCCAGCGATAGAGCAGGGTGAACCATCGCCCGACCACGGCAACACGGAGAATCAAACCGAACAACCCGACTCCGTCGAAGATAACAGTCCGGACGACATCACACCGGACAGGCACCCGGAGCAACAGAATGCCCGTCAAAGGCTTGTTGCCACTGTGAGGAGTCTAAAAAAGCAGAAGCAAAGGCTCAGGGCTGCACAAGACACACTCAAAATCAGATGGAGTGAAGTACTCAACACTGCAGCGAAGTACGGCGGTAATCGCCACACCAAGAGCTACCCGAAGCGAAAGTTGCTACCTGAATTCGATGAGGAGGCCTTAGATCCCCCGCAACCAAAAAACAAAACGGCCATCCGGTTGGATAGACGACCTTGTGGACAACATAGAGCGGCAAACGACGCCGCACATAAGCCAGTACGCGATCCACGTGAGGGCTCGCATCAAAAGGACAGCGCAACCAGATCCATCTACGGGCCACGCAAGCGCGCTCCAGCATGCAACGCAACACAACAAACATCCCAACACCACGGTACACCCAAATACAGGGGTGCCGCACACCCCCTATGTTTCACCGATGAGGTGCTGGACCATGAATTTCCAGAAGGATTCAAACCCGTAAACATAGAGGCGTACGACGGAACGACAGACCCTGGGGTCTGGATTAAGGACTACATCCTCCATATCCATATGGCTCGAGGAGATGATCTCCACGCCATCAAGTACTTACCCCTCAAGCTCAAAGGGCCAGCTCGGCACTGGCTTAAAAGCCTCCCCGAAAACTCCATTGGAAGCTGGGAAGAGCTCGAAGACGCTTTTCGGGCAAATTTTCAAGGGACTTATGTCCAACCACCGGATGCAGACGATTTGAGTCATATAACTCAACATCCCAGAGAGTCAGCCCGAAAGCTTTGGAACAGGTTTCTCACTAAAAAGAACCAAATAGTCGACTACCCGGACGCCGAAGCCTTAGCAGCTTTTAAGCACAGTGTTCGAGACGAATGGCTTGCCAGACACCTCGGCCAAGAAAGCCGAGAACAATGGCAACATTAACAAGCCTCATGACCCGCTTTTGCGCGGGCGAGGACAACTGGTTAGCCCGATGTAGCACCAGCGACCCAAGTACATCCGAAGTCAGGGACGGAAACGGGAAGCCACGACGCAGCAAAAACAAGCGCCGTAATAAAGAAGAAAACCCGAAGAGCACGACTGTAAACGCCGGATTCAGAAGCTCTCGGCCAGGTCAGCAAAAGTTTCCCTCCAAAGGCAATAGAGACGAACTGTCCAGCCTAAACAAGATTCTGGATAAAATATGTCAGATCCACAGCACCCCCGATAAACCTGCAAATCATACCCATAGAGAATGTTGGGTCTTCAAGCAGTCCAGCAAGCTCAACGCTGAACATAAGGGGCAGGATACACCAAGCGAAGACGAGGACGAGCCTCGCAAGCAAAGCACTGGGGAACAGAAGAAATTCCCACCAAAAGTCAAAACAGTAAACGTGTTACACATGAAAAAGGGGAGAAACAAAGCGGCACTCCTGAAGGCACATGCCCCAGGGCCTATCACCGCGGAGTTCTACCATTAGTCGTCCCAACCAATCACCTTTGACCATCGGGACTACTCGGCAAGTATCCGGCATGCAGGATGGGCTGCCTTGGTGTTAGACCCGATAATTGACGGATACCACTTCACACAAGTCCTGATGGACGGCGGCAGTAGTTTAAACCTGATATATCAGGACGCAGTCCGCAAAATGGGGATAGACCCAACAAGAATCAGCCATAGCAATACTACCTTTAAAGGAGTAACGCCAGGCCCAGAAGCCCATTGCACGGGCTCCCTACTACTAGAGGTTATATTTGGCTTTCCCGATAACTTCCGCAGCGAAAACTTAACCTTCCACATCGCCCCGTTCCAAAGTGGCTATCAAGCACTACTCGGACGCGAAGCTTTCGCTCGCTTTAACACAATACCGCATTACGCTTCTCTCATGCTTAAGATGCCCGGTCCACGCGGCACCATTACAGTAAATGGAAATATTGAGTGCTCCTTGCGCGCGGAAGATCGTGCGGCTGCCTTGGCAACCGCACACTTAACGGCCTCACCAACTAAAGCATCTGATAGGTCGTTAAGACCACGGACGCGGTTAGACGAGTCCGGCACAGCTATATGTAATTGATACAGGTTTGATGGCTATACCCCTATTATAATACAAGGGGCTCAATGCGCGCAAACAAGTGGCAATTAGGCTCAACTTTACTCATCTTGAACTGTACATGGTTTCTTTAGTATAACCTACCTTTTTGCACGACAACTTTTCAACTAAGTTCCTCTCTTTTACAGATGACCATCGTGCTACACCCGTCCAGGATACGGCACAACGGAGACACAGGTGCAGACGTGTAGCAGGGACCCGTTCCAAGGATTCTTTTTAGATTAAGACACTGTGTAAACCTTTTTTTACTGTCTCTTGTTGATACACATCCCCCGGATTCTCAGTACAATTGAGAAGGATGCTGACGTATTGGCATGTGGCCACGTTAGAATATTGCACATACCTGGACACCAGGGGCTTATTACAAAGGGCACTGCTTAAGCCCGGTTTACACCATAAAGACCGAATACCTTAGGGAGTGTTTAGCATCGTGAGTTTGGCCTTATATGCATCAGCTCTGAATCATGTCTTTGGTCAAATGTTGGGTTTGCCCGGCTCCTGTGTTTTGCTGCCTTACGTTCCGCTCTATCGGCTAAGGAGGCACCAGGAGAACTACTGCGATTGTGCCCTGGTTCATCCGGACGAGCACCTCAGTAGAGAAAGCCGAAAACTGACTGTCATGATATAGCATGAGACTGGTCAACCACTCGATGACCTAGCGGAATCTTCGGGATTCCTCCGCCTTAACGAAGGGTCATTTCCCGGCCAGGCATGTACGCACCCCGAATTCGGATGAGTGCGGAGCCACCAGGGGCTATATAGTAGCCCCACCGTCAAACTCCTCTGGCTAAGTGAAAGTGTTAAAGCATTATAGTCCGATTGCCTTGTCCGCTGTGCTATCACCTCCTTAATGGACCAAGACGTTGGATCAAGTGTGAACATGCGTCTTCTGCGAACACCCCCGCATTATATGCATGTGGGCTGAAGCCGACGACTACCATCTTTCAGGTTATATACATATATACATAAACGGCCGCACATGAGGCATCATAGTACTTTCGGGCAAAAGTATAAATACAACCTTGATAAACTCAATAAAACATTGTTTTTACAATGGGAATACATGTCACTCAAACATAATATTCTTCGAGCACTGAGCCTCTATCGAACGAGCGCCTTCAAGAACTTCTTCAAAGTAGTGCTCGGCAGCCACTCGGCCTATGGCCGAACCCTGTGCCGCAACAGTGGTGGCATCCATCTCCGCCCAGTCTGTTTTGACACAGGCAAGGGCCATCCGCGAGCCTTCTATGCACACCGACCTCTTTACGGCATTGATGTGTGGCACAACACCAAGGAATTGTTGCACTAAGCCAAAGTAGCTATTCGGCCTTGGCCCTCTCGGCCACAGATGATCCAACGGACCTCATCGCAAGTCCGGATAATCTATGGAGCTCGGCCCACTCGACCATTTGCTCATTCAACAGCAGCGGACGGGCTGGAGCATGAAACTGTGACCAAAACAGTTTTTCCACTTCGTGATCTTTCCGATCCTTGAAGTACTCAGCCGCATCAGCAGCACTTGCAGCCAAATCCACGTAGGCGTCCACAGAACTCCATAGCCAGTCCAGAAGGGCTTCCCGGATACAATATCCGCAGCTTGATGCAGCTCCTCCTTCGTCGCTCTAATTTGGGAGCGGGCTTCCTTGGCAGCCACCCGGGCCTTTTCCAAGTCCGTCGCCTTCGCCCGGTTTTCTTCTTCAAGAAGCTGGTAACGGTCAGCAGCATCTTTTAACTCTATAGCCATCTTGGGGCCCTTAACTCTCCGTACGCCTTTAAAGCGCCCGCATTGCTACTCCTGGCTTGCTCCTTGGCTCGGGCAAGCTCCGCCTGAAGGGTCTCCAGGGTGGCAGCTCCATCTGCAGTCACAACATATTAAAGATACTGGCATCATGTTGCTCTTATTATGTGACAATCACCAGAAAAATCACCTACCCCGTGCCTCGTCAAGCTGCTTGTTGACAAGCACGATGTCGGCATCTGCCGCATCTAGCTGCCGCTTTAGTTCGGCAAACCCATCAGTCCGGCTAGCCACCAGAGCTTCAACCACCTGCGCATACATGTGGTCTGGTTATTACCCGGGACTATGATCCTCTATTTGCCGCCATTTTCGACAACAACCAGAGTCTCAGGGGCTACTATCTACACAGGGCACGTCTAAAAATGTGCGGTACTGTCAAAAATGTACATAATTTCACGTACCTCAAAACCCATCAGTAGACTCATAAAGGCTTCATGCAACCCGCTTTCGGCGGACGAAATCCTTTCAATAACCGTACCCATCAACGTGCGGTGCTCTTCTGAGATAGCCGCTTGCTCTAGCAGATCCCTCAGTACGTCCGACCACACACCAGACGGTGCCGGACTCTTTTGATTGCTCTCTTCAAGAGCCGGATACTGAGGACTTCGGGTGGTCATAGGATTACCTTCTGGCCTTGCCGGATCAAGAGAAACCCTCCGCGACGACACCTCGGGGTCGCCCGCCTCGTGCGGCGGTGTGGCAGGGGGAGGCGTTTCGCTCTCCATCATCTCTGGAAGAAGATCCCCTGAAGACGAGCTCTGCTGAGAAGGGCTAAGATCCGAACTGCAAGATAAATGCTTCGGTTATTTTCCTCAGAAGTAAAGAGAGATATTTTCATTATTAAGTACCCTTTTACTTATAGCTCGGTGGAGGGCTGATCCCCTTGAGGGCATAGTGCGGCCAGGGTAGCCCCCGAGGCAGGACCCTCTAGCGAAGATTTCTTCCCCCGTTTGGAGACCATTGTCTCCGGGTCCTCGGAGGCGGTCCTCTTCCTTCCCTGGGGAGAGGAAGTTTCAGTCCCTCCTCCCCGGCTAACCTCCTTCGCGGAGGCGCTAACCTCCTTGTTCCCCCCTTTATCTTCTCCCAAGGGCGCTTGATAAGGCGCGATCTCCAGCATCCTGGTTAGCACGGGATTTGGTGAGGTCTCAGGGAGGGGGGCCGGACACCTGATCAACTTTGCCTTCGCTATCCAATCCTGGATCAAGAGCGGTTTTCCTTTTTTAGGGCAACGTTGCTATAAATAAGACGGACAGTGTGTTCGGATGCGGGGCTACTTACTTGGGTATCCGGGCGATTGCAGCTTAGACCTGCATCCTCAGTGATGTCCGGACACATTATTTGTGGTCCGAAGAAAAATTTGTACATCTCTTCGTGCGTCATGCTGAGGAAATGTTGGATAGCTCGCGGTCCTTCTGGGTTGAATTCCCACATGCGAAGGGGCCGGCGTTTGCAAGGCTGGACTTGACGGGCTAGCATAACTTGTACTACCATAACCAGACTGATATCTCTCTCGATGAGATCTCGGACACGGCTTTGCAGTATTGGCACGTCCTTGGCTGGACCCCAGCTCAGCCCCCTGCTGATCCATGACATCAGTTGTGGTGGGGAGCCTGAGCGGAAGGCAGGGGCAGCTACCCACTTGGCACTTCGGGGAGCTGTGATGTAGAACCACTCCCGGTGCCACAATCCAGACACCTCTGGGAAGTAACCCTCAGGCCATGGAGCGTCAGCAATTTTGCTTATTGAAGCACCTCCGCACGCTGCGTGCTGCCCCTCGATCATCTTCAGCTTCACATCGAAGGTCTTGAGCCACAGGCCGAAGTGAGGGGTAATGTGGAGGAAGGCCTCACATACGACAATAAATGTCGAGATGTGAAGAAGGGAATCCGGGGCCAGATCGTGAAAATCTAGCCCATAATAGAACATAAGACCCCTAACAAAGGGATCTAGAGCAAGGCCTAGTCCTCGGAGGAAGTGGGAGATGAACACGGCGCTCTCGTTGGGTTCGGGAGTAGGGACGACCTGCCCTCGGGCAGGCAGCCGATGCAAAATTTCGGCGGTCAGATATCTGGCCTCTCTCAACTTCTTAATGTCCTCCTCTGTGATGGAGGAAGGCATCCACCGACCTTGAAGGTTGGATCCGGACATAGTTGAGGGTTCGAAGTGCCTAAACCTGAGCTTCGGGTGTTGGAACTCAATGCGAGAGGCGGATTTGATTAAGATCGAGAGGAAAGGGCCTTGTCCCCTTTATAAAGAGGGTGAATATCAAGCATCCTCCTCGTGGTCATTTGGGACTTGCCTAAGATTTAGGAGTCCTACTAATAGGCATGGTTGGGTTACCCACATCCGTATTAATGGGAATCCCGTAATAAGGGGACACGATCTCTGCATCGACAAGATGTGCCAAGGAAACCGCCTCGTGAAACACGCTGAGATAGGTTATGAAAAACGATTCGAATAAAGACCTGGATGTGGTGTGATGCCACGCTACGGGGTACGTCAGCAGATCAGATTTGTGGAAATATTATTCTCTCTACGGTGGTATGTGGAACTTGTTTTGCAGAGCCGGACACGATCCTCGTGTTCAAAATCTTCTATGAAGTATTCGGAGGAGGAACCCGCCTTGCAATGCCGAAGACAATCTGCGCGTCGGACTCATCATCATTGAAGCCTGGTTCAGGGGCTACTAAGGGAGTCCTGGATTAGGGGGTATCCGGACAGCCGGACTATATCCTTTGGCTGGACTGTTGGACTATGAAGATACAAGATTGAAGACTTTGTCCCGTGTCCAGATGGGACTCTCCTTGGCGTGGAAGGCAAGCTTGTTAATACGGATATGTAGATCTCCTTCCTTGTAACCGACTCTGTGTAACCCTAGCCTCCTCCGGTGTCTATATAAACCGGAGGGTTTTAGTCCGTAGGACAACATACAATCATAGCATAGGCTATCTTCTAGGGTTTAGCCTCTCTGATCTCGTGGTAGATCAACTCTTGTACTACTCATCTTATCAAGAATAATCAAGCAGGACGTAGGGTTTTACCTCCATCAAGAGGGCCCGAACCTGGGTAAAACATCGTGTCCCCTGCCTCCTGTTACCATCCGCCTTAGACGCACAATTTGGGACCCCCTACCCGAGATCCGCCGGTTTTGACACCGACAAAAGGTGTTCCCTATGCTTCAGCCATAGGCTCTATCATGTATGCAATGTTGTGTACCAGACTTGATGTGTGCCTTGCTATTAGTTTAGCAGGGAGGTACCAAAGTAATCCATGAGTGGATCACTGGACAACGGTCAAGAACATCCTGAAATACCTGAAAAGGACTAAGGATATGTTTCTCATTTATGGAGGTGACAAAGACCTCGTCGTAAATGGTTACATCGATTCAAGCTTTGACACTGATCCAGATGACTCTAAGTCACAAACTGGATACATGTTTTTATTGAACGGTGGAACTGTCAGTTGGTGCAGTTCTAAGCAAAGCGTCGTGGCGGGATCTATGTGTGCAGCGGAGTACATAGCTGCTTCGGAAGTAGCAAATGAAGGAGTCTGGATGAAGGAGTTCATATCCGATCTAGGTGTCATACCTAGTGCATCGTGTCCAATTAAAATCTTTTGTGACAATACTAGTGCAATTGCCTTGGCAAAGGAATCCAGATTTTAGAAAAGAACCAAGCACATCAAGAGATGCTTCAATTCCATCTGCGATCAAGTCAAGGGGGGAGACATAGAGATTTTCAAGATACATACGGATCTGAATGTTGCAGACCCATTGACTAAGCCTCTCTCACGAGCAAAACGTGATCAGCACCAAGACTCCATGGGTGTTAGAATCATTACTGTGTAATCTACATTATTGACTCTAGTGCAAGTGGGAGACTGAAGGAAATATGCCCTAGAGGCAATAATAAAGTTGTTATTTATATTTCCTTATATCATGATAAATGTTTATTATTCATGCTAGAATTGTATTAACCGGAAACTTAGTACATGTGTGAATACATAGACAAACAGAGTGTCACTAGTTTGCCTCTACTTGACTAGCTCGTTGAATCAATGATGGTTATGTTTCCTAACCATAGACATGAGTTGTCATTTGATTAACGGGATCACATCATTAGAGAATGATGTGATTGACTTGACCCATCCGTTAGCTTAGCATGATGATCGTTTAGTTTGTTGCTATTGCTTTCTTCATGACTTATACATGTTCCTATGACTATGAGATTATGCAACTCCCGAGTACTGGAGGAACACTTTGTGTGCTACCAAACGTCACAAAATAACTGGGTGATTATAAATGTGCTCTAAAGGTGTCTCCGATGGTACTTGTTGAGTTGGCATAGATCGAGATTAGGATTTGTCACTCTGATTGTCGGAGAGGTATCTCTGGGCCCTCTCGGTAATGCACATCACAATTAGCCTTGCAAGCAATGTAGCTAATAAGTTAGTTACGGGATGTAGCATTATGGAACGAGTAAAGAGACTTGCCGGTAACAAGATTGAACTAGGTATTGAGATACCGACGATCGAATCTCGGGCAAGTAACATACCGATGACAAAGGGAACAACGTGTGTTGTTATGTGGTTTGACCGATGAAGATCTCCATAGAGTATGTAGGAACCAATATGAGCATCCAGGTTCCGCTATTGGTTATTGACTGGAGACGAGTCTCGGTCATGTCTACATAGTTCTCGAACCCATAGGGTCCGCACGCTTAAAGTTCGGTGACGATCGGTAATATGAGTTTATGTGTTTTGATGTACCGACGGTAGTTCAGAATCCCGGATATGATCACGGACATGAAGAGGAGTCTCGAAATGGTCGAGAGATGAAGATTGATATATTGGAAGCCTATATTTGGACATCGGAATAGTTCCGGGTGAAATCGGGATTTTATCGGAGTGCTAGGGGGGTTACCGGAACCCCCCGGGGGTTAGTGAGCCTTGTTGGACCCTAGTGGAGAGACAGGGGCCGGCCAGGGCAGGGCCGCGCGCCCCTCCCCTTGAGTCCGAATAGGACAAGGAAGGGGGGGGTGGCGCCCCCCTTTCCTTTCCCCTCTCCCACTCCTTCCTCCCCCTCCTAGTGGGACTAGGAAAGGGGAGTCCTACTCCCAATAGGAGGAGGACTCCTCCTCCTGGCGCGCCCTGCTAGAGCCGGCCGACCTCCCCCTTGCTCCTTTATATACGGGGGCAGGGGGGCACCCCAAGACACACAAGTTGATTAGTTGATCTTTTAGCCATGTGCAGTGCCCCCCCTCCACCATAATCCACCTCGGTCATATCGTAGCGGTTCTTAGGCGAAGCCCTGCGTCGGTAGCATCATCATCACCGTCATCACACCGTCGTGCTGACGGAACTATCCCTCGAAGCTCTGCTAGATCGGAGTTCGTGGGACGTCACCGAGCTGAACGTGTGCTGAACTCGGAGGTGCCGTACGTTCGGTACTTGGATCGGTCGGATCGTCAAGACATACGACTACATCAACCGCGTTCTCATAATGCTTCTGCTTACGGTCTACGAGGGTACATGGACGACACTCTCCCCTCTTGTTGTTATGCATCACCATGATCTTGCGTGTGCATAGGATTTTTTTTGAAATTACTACGTTTCCCAACAACAATTGCTTCTCACGGAAGCAAATCTATGCCTCCACATGAAATAAATATGTGTCTCTCGTGCAAGGAAAAAACATTTGCGCAAAACAATATTCTATTTTGGGTCCAGAACCTAAGGAAAGCCAAAAAATCGTTAAAAATCGAAAACTAGTACAAAAAATAAAATAAAAAACAAAATCCGAAGGGAGGGCCCAAAGTGCGACACGTGGCGGCTGAGAGCGCGCCAAGTGATGCGCTCCCAGCCTACCAAAAATGTCCCTTGCCGGGGCTTCCGAAGGAGTACTCGCTGATTAGTTGCTCTCGAGACTTCATGGTCCCGCATAAGGCGGCATAGGTGGATTGTATTCGCCTCCGGTGAAGCCCATGTGAGAGTCAAATTGGGCTAGCTCGTCGAGGTGTTCCATTGTTTCGCTCCTACTACCTTCGGCCGAGTGGAAGCTGAAGGAAATATGCCCTAGAGGCAATAATAAAGTTGTTATTTATATTTCCTTATATCATGATAAATGTTTATTATTCATGCTAGAATTGTATTAACTGGAAACTTGATACATGTGTGAATACATAGACAAAACAGAGTATCCCTAGTATGCCTCTACTTGACTAGCTCGTTAATCAAAGATGGTTAAGTTTCCTGACCATAGACATGTGTTGTCATTTGATGTGACATAATGATCGTTAAGTTTTATTGCTATTACTTTCTTCATGACTTATACATATTCCTTTGACTATGAGATTATGCAACTCCCGAATACCGGAGGAACACCTTGTGTGATATCAAACGTCACAACGTAATTGGGTGATTATAAAGATGCTCTACAGGTGTCTCTGAAGGTGTTTGTTGGGTTGGCATAGATCGAGATTATGATTTGTCACTCCGAGTATCGGAGAGGTATCTATGGGCCCTCTCGGTAATGCACATCATGATAAGCCTTGCATGCAATGTGACTAATGAGTTAGTTGTGGGATGATGCATTACGAAACAAGTAAAAAGACTTGCCGGTAACGAGATTGAACTAGGTATGAAGATACCAACGATCGAATCTCGGGCAAGTAACATACCGATGACAAAGGGAATAACGTATGTTGTCATTGCGGTTTGACCGATAAAGATCTTCGTAGAATATGTAGGAACCAATAGGAGCATCCAGGTTCCACTGTTGGTTATTGACCGAAGATGTGTCTCGGTCATGTCTACATAGTTCTCGAACCCGCAAGGTCCGCACGCTTAACGTTCAATGATGATTTGTATTATGAGTTATGTGTTTTGGTGACCGAAGATTGTTCGAAGTCCCGGATGAGATCACGGACATGATGAGGAGTCTCGAAATCATCAAGAGGTAAAGATTAATATATTGGATGATAGTATTCGGACACCGGAATGGTTCTGGAATGTTTCGGGTATTTTTCGGAGTACCGAGAGGTTACCGGAACCCACCGGGGAAGTAATGGGCCTACATGGGCCATAGGGGAGAGAGAAGGGAGCCCTCAAGGGGTGGCCCCCCCCATGGGAGTTCGAATTTGACAAGGGGGAGCGGGCGCGGCTCCCTTTCCTTCTCCCTCTCCCTCTCCTTTCCTTTTCCCCTCCGAAAGAAAGGAAAGGGGGGAGCGACGAGGACTAGGGGTCCTAGTCGGTTTCCCCCCCATGGCGTGCCCCCTGTGGCCGGCCTCCTCCTTCTCCTCTATATACGGGGGCAGGGACACCCCAAAGCACAACAGTTGTTCTCTTAGCCGTGTGCGGTGCCGCCCTCCACAATTTACTCCTCCGGTCATATTGTCGTAGTGCTTAGGCGAAGCCCTGTGCGGATCATATCACCATCACCGTCACCATGCCATCGTGCTGACGAAACTCTCCCTCGACACTTTGCTCGATCAAGAGTTCGAGGGACGTCATCGAGCTGAACGTGTGCTGAACTCGGAGGTGCCATACGTTCGGTACTTGATCGGTTGGATCGCGAAGTTGTTCGACTACATCAACCGCGTTAACCTAACGCTTCCACCTTCAGTCTACGAGGGTACGTGGACACACTCTCCCCCTCTCGTTGCTATGCATATCCTAGATAGATCTTGTGAGATCGTAGGATTTTTTTTTTGAAATTGCATGCTACGTTCCCCAACAGTGGCATCCGATCCAGGTCTATGCGTAGATGATATGCACGAGTACAGCACAAAGTGTTGTGGGCGATCATAGTCATACTGCTTACCACCAACGTCTTATTTTGATTCGGCGGTATTGTTGGATTAAGCGGCCCGGACCAACCTTACATGACCACGTTCATGAGACCGGTTCCACCGACAAACGTGCAACTTGTTTTGCATAAAGGTGGCTGGCGGGTGTCTGTTTCTCCAACTTTAGTTGAATCGAATTTGACTATGGCCGGTCCTTGTTGAAGTTTAAAACAACAGACTTGACAAAAAATCGTTGTGGTTTTGATGCGTAGGTAAGAACGGTTCTTACTAGTAGCCCGTAGCAGCCACGTAAAACTTGCAACAACAAAGTAAAGGACGTCTAAATTGTTTTTGCAGGGCATGTTATGATGTGATATGGTCAAGACATGATGTGATATACGTTATTCTATGAGATGATCATGTTTTGTAAATGTTATCGGCAACTGGCAGGAGCCTTATGGTTGTCGCTTTATTGTATGAAATGCAATCGCCATGCAATTGCCTTACTTTATCACCATGCGTAGGCGATGGTTGTAGAAGCAATTGTTGGCGAGACGACAATGACACTACGATGGAGATAAAGGTGTCAAGCAGGTGACGATGGAGATCATGATGGTGCTTTGGAGATGGAGATCAAAGGCACAAGATGATGATGGCCATATCATGTCACATATTTTGATTGCATGTGATGTTTATATTTTATGCATCTTATTTTGCTTAGTACGGCGGTAGAATTATAAGATGATTGTCGGTGTCAAAACCGGCTGATCTCGGGTAGGGGTTACCGAATTGTGCGTCTGAGGATCGAAGGTAACAAGGGACACAGGAAACACGATGTTTACCTAGGTTCGGGCCCTCTTAATGGAGGTAAAGCCCTACATCCTTCTTGATTATATTTGATGAGTATAGGGGTTACAAGAGTTGATCTACCTCGAGATCGTGATAGCTAAACCCTAGAATCCTAGCTTGTATGAATTCTGATGATCCCTACGGACTAAACCATCCGGTTTATATATACACCGGAGGGGTACAGAGGCGGTTTACAAGGGAAGGAAACAATACATCCGGTCTCCAATCTTGCCCTCCACGCATCCAGGAGTCCTATCCGAATACGGGGAATAATCTTCCATTCTATCTTCATGGCCCATTAGCCCAGCCCATGCTTGAATAGGCCGGACACCTGAGGACCCCCGAATCCAAGTCTCCCTCAGTAGCCTCCGAACTTGCCTTCAATGACGATGTAGTATCTGGCTTATGTCTTTGGCTTTGCAAGGCGGGTTCTTCATTATACTTCGGACCAACGACAGTCTGGTTCTGACCTCTATGTTCCGTCTTTATGATTCCTTCCTGTCGTCGCTTCGATTTCCGCGTGCTGGGTGAATACGAATGGTACGTGATTGTTTGCAAATAAGCCTCTCATCACGCTCGGACGACATCTATATAAGGAGATTTAGATCCCCAAATGCCATCTCACATTGCGCAAAAGAAAAACCGTCAAGATTAGCTACGAAAAAGCCTTCTAACATGGTCAGTGCTCCAGGCTCCTCTTCGCGCCCCCATGGCCCTCAAGAGGGCGATTGGCAGATTTTCTCAGTGCCTCATCTTCAGTTGAGTCGACTCCAGACACAGGGCTATCTTCCCCTTGTAGATCTAGTCTCCATTCGAGCGGGATTGGCCTCAATCGGCAACGACGTGATGGCTGAAAGTTTCCCCAACCCCAATAAGGAGGAGAGGGTGTGCTTCATCCCATTCCTGTTGCGGGGCCTAGGATTTCCAATCCATCCCTTCCTTAGGGGCCTATTGGAATTTTACGGCATTCAACTGCACAACCTTACCCCAGGTTCGATTTTGCACATCTCAGGTTTCGTTGCACTTTGTGAACTGTTCTTAGGCATCGAGGCCCATTTTGAACTATGGAAGATGTTCTTTTTGCCTCGTTCCCCGCCATCGAGGAGGCTCCATATTTGAAGTGGGCGATGCCGAAGTATGGTGTATAGCCGGATCCGGATACCTCATAGGAACTCCCAAAGAGGTATACCCACAGTGGTCTTCGGAATGGTTCTACATGGATGACGTCCCACTGGCGGACCCAGTTCGGCACGGCCTTGTTGAATTTTCCAGCGCTCCTTTAAAGAAGCACTTCAACTAGCATCCCCGAAGTCCCAAGGAGGAAGACAGTGCAGAAATAAAGAGGTTGGTTAGCAAGGTTAGATTGCTAGCCCATACCGAGCTCTCAATAATTGAGGTTATGGCTATTGCAATAAACAGGTGCGTCCAACCACTCCAATCTAGAGTAACTCCCTTATGGTGTTACAACAGAGAAGATGACGCGTCCCATTACAGACGCAAGGGTCTGGATACCCCTGCTGAACTGGCCACAATCTTGGTCCATCTGTATAAGGGTGAAAAAGAAGATTTCCTCCACTTAAACTGCTGGGAAGGCTATTCCATGTACAACCCCATTGAATGGGCAGGACTTTGATTATCTGTGTTGTCTTATTGCTGTCATGACACGCTAATCCAATTTGTTCTTTGTTAAAACAGTCATGGCGGAAGATGATCGAGGACGTTCACTGTCCTGCCCCACAGCTAGAGGATCATAATTTTGATGGAGACCCTGGCTTTCACGAGGATCCAGATATATACATAGAGTTCGATAATGGGGTATTTTATCAAGCGAGCCTTGATGGCTCGGAAGTGTCTATCACTGCCGACTACCCCCACCCCTATCCCTTCTTCACCGTAACTATTCGTAGGGCTCTTAATAGGAAGTCCATAGCTGCACCTTTATCCATTATACTAATCCGGACTTTAATAGGATCGGCGCTCGGTGGGCCGTACCTCCTCAAGGGCAGCCCCTATGCAGGGTAGTCGTTCAAAACGAAAGGGGACCGGGAGCGCTGCAGAAACCTCACAGTCTTCCAAGAGGTATGTCTACTTAATACATGCCTGGGCATGAGTCTAGATTGTTTAAAGTCTCCTTTTATCCTTGATGTCAGGAGAAACACGCGACAGACGGTGGGAAAACATACTGTTAGCCGAATGTCCGCCAATCCGGTGCCGGACTCGCCAACTAAGACGAGAGTTGATCCAATGTCAGTTCCGCCACCCCATGAGGATTCAGACGATGTATCTGTCATGAATTCCAAAGTGGAGAGCGTGATGAATCACCGTCTATTGAAGGAGGCCATGCGCGCTCCAGCCTTTTCCGAGCAAGAGTTTACCGCACTCAGCTCGATGGATGCATATATCCGAGCCGCTCGAGACGGATTTGCCGGAGTCACTCAGTTGTTCTCAAAGGATATATATAGGTAAAAGTTCATGCAATTATGATAGTCATATGCCAGTAGCCCCCGAGATTTGAAGCGGTGAGGCAAACCAATTTAAGGATTGATATGACCTGCAGGTTCTCAAAGAGAAGAATACGACGCTATCCCAGGAGCTAAAGATAAATCAGACGCAACTAAGTGTCGTCACCGCCGAACTAGCGGAAATGAAAAAGGCCGCAATGAGCGCATCCGGGACGAAAAACACGAGGAGGGAAAAGACAAACAATCCAAAGAGATATAGAGCTTGAGGGCTCAATTATCGGCCGCACAGAAAGAAAATGAGAAGCTGAAAGGCCGCATGTTCGGTATGTCTTTTTTCTCTTTTTTTAAAACCACCCTAGGGGCTAATGTTTAGTCCATAATTCGGAACGTCATGACTCTGTTGCTGCAAGTCTGTTAACTGGTCGACCAGAAGAAGAAGTATCCAGATTTCAAGGCGACGTGTTGAAGGAACTATCCGTGGTACATGCTCAGGCCCGGAAAGCCATGGGGAGTATTGGAAGTGCGTTATATCGACTAGAGGGGGGGTGAATAGGCGATTTTTATGAAAGTCTTCAAAACATGGAAGTTTCAAAGACAAACGATAGAAATAAACCTACAACCATGCAGCGGAAGGTAGACTACACTAGGCAAACCATAGTCAAGTATTCAATGAAGTGAAAGAACAATGACTATTAGCAGCTAGGTAGTAAGGATCAGGTAGGAAGATATTATGAAGCCGATCAGAACAAGCAGTCACTTAGTGAAGACAGAAGATAGTGCAATCATACAATGACTTCACAAGGACCAACAGTAAGTAAAGGGAAGGGAAGGATGAAACCAGTGACTCGTTGAAGACAATGATTTGTTGGACTAGTTCCAGTTGCTGTGACAACTGTACGTCTGGTTAGGGCAGCTAGGTATTTAAACCTGAGGACACACAATCCCGGACACCCAGTCCTGAACACGCAGCTCAGGACACCCAGTCCTCACCGTATTCCCCTTGAGCTAAGGTCACACAGACCTCGCCCAATCACTCTGGTAAGTCTTCAAGGTAGACTCCCAAACCTTCACAGACTTCGTTCACCGGCAATCCACAATGTCTCTTGGATGCTCAGAATGCGACGCCTAACCGGCTGGAGGATTCACAGTCCTCAAGTGTAATAAGTCTTCAGATCACACAGACAAGAAGACTTAAGTGATGCCTAACACTCTTTGGCTCTAGGTGGTTAGGGCTTTATCCTCGCAAGGAATTCTCTCTCAAAGGCTTCGAGGTGGGTTGCTCTCAAACGACAAAAGCCGTACTCTAACTCTGAGCAGCCAACCGTTTATGGTTGTAGGGGGTGGGCTATTTATAGCCACTAGGCAACCCAACCTGATTTGTTTGAAATGACCCTGGGTCACTAAGGAACTGACACGTGTTCCAACGGTCAGATTTCAGACACACACGGCAACTTTACTTGGGCTACAAGCAAAGCTGACTTGTCCGACTCTGGACAAGATTCACTCTCATAGTCTTCACTCGAAGACATAGGTTTTGGTTAAGCATCACTTCAGTCATTCTGACTGGTTCTCTTGGACCCCACTTAACAGTACGGTGGTTCCTATGACTCAATAAAGAAGAAAAGGAACTACGAAAGATCTGAGTCTTCGAGCTCCATAGGCTTCATGCGATGTCTTCTCTTGTCATAGTCTTCAATGAGAATATCTTCATATACCACCTTTGACATCAATGTCTTCATACATTTTTAGGGGTCATCTCTGGTAGGAAAACCGAATCAATGAGGGACTTCTACCTGTGTTATCCTGCAATTCTCACAAACACATTAGTCCCTCAACTAGGTTTGTCGTCAATACTCCAAAACCAACTAGGGGTGGCACCAGATGCACTTACAATCTCCCCCTTTTTGGTGATTGATGACAAACTAGTTGAAGTTTTCAACGGGGAATATAATATGTGGAATTGTAAAGGATAAGGAATTGTCTTCATTAGTTGCAAGGGCTCCCCCTGAAGATGTGCATATAAGTAATTTGCTTTTGGAATGCAAATGCACATGGCAGGTTGTACTCGTGGAGATCCTCTTCAACTGATGATGGCAATTCATTATGCATGTGAAGGTATGTGAAGATAATGACATGCATAATGGAAAATGGACGTCTGCAAAATGATCTAAGTGCGGAATTTATCGTCGCACATGCGGAATTTATCATCGCATCACAAAGTAGCAAATAAGTAGCGGACGACCATCGAGTTTAGGTGCTACAACTCAAAGAACCAAATGTATCAAAACGAGAGTTGTAAACACGAGGCAAAATATAAAGCAACCGCCCATGTGGACCCGCTTCAAGACTATCAAACTCATATGCTTCTCCCCCTTTTGTCAGTAAAGACCAAAAAGGTTTGAAGACATAGAGCATCTACTCGTTCCCATGAAGAGTAGGTGAAGCAGCAGGGTCGTCGGTGGTGTTCGGCGGTGCAGAAGAACTTGGAGCAGTGTTGAAGCGTGCTGAAGGAGGTGGCGGTGAAGTAGCATTGTCTTCGTCCTCGATCACTCTGGCATTCACAGTTGCAGCAGAGGAAGAGAACTCAGAGTCTTTAAGAGATGGAGTTCATCGCAGCACTGCCCTTCGAGGAGGTGTGGAGTCAAACTTGAAGCGTTCAGAGAAACTATCCTCTTGAAGATCATCTTCAGAGCTCATAAGCGTCAGCCCTTTCCATGTGCATCGAGAGGTTTCATGGGCAACAAAGGCATTCTTGGTGGCAAGATTGCAAATGCGATTGACATCCACCAAGAGGCTTTGCATTTGGCGCTTCAGCCAGTCATGATGCCAATCCTGTTTCTAATGAAGAGCCACCAGAAGCTCTCGGTCGTTGAGAACACGAGATCGCTTCTTGGGTCATTGGGCAATAGTGCTTTCGGTGGCTTCAGTAAGGGCACGATGAGGTGCACGTGTAGTTCCATCCAAAGGATAAACACGGGTGACTGCTTCAACTCCTTCAATGTTCTGAGAGAAGTTTTGATGCTCCGCATTCTGAAGACTAAGAGGCTCCTTGGCAGGCTCAGGATAAATGGCTTCAACGGACATATCCACATCAGGCAGAAAGATCCGATGATTGCGAGCAGATGGCTGATATGAGATAGCGGAGTGAAGTTTAATCAGCCGCATTATCCATGGAGCGTAGAACTTCAAGCCAAAAAGATTAGAGCCTGATGTAGCAAGTTGGCGGATGAAGAAGTCCTGTGCATTGAAGCATTTTCCATGAAGAATATAGAAGACCAAAGTCTTCATTGCACCTTCCAGCTTGGCATGTGGAGAATGTCCTTTGATGGGCCAGAGAGTTCGCCTTATGATGTGATAAATAGTCCTTGGCAGATACTCAAGGTCTTCAACAAAGAACTCCTTAGGATATGCAGCATCTTGTGGCAATGGCTTCATCATACTGAGCATCTGACTCATGTTTGGTTCAGGCTTCTGAAAGATGCTCTCCATAGCTTCACTGTGAAGCTGACAGCCCGGTTCGTAGAGATCACCAGGAGTGGGCAGACCAGTGAGCTCAATGATATCAAAGGCTTTGGCTTCGTGATGAACATTTCCTATCATCCACTCCAGGACCCAATTCTTCAGATCTCTGTTGTACCCACGGATGTGAAGTGTGGCATAGAATTGGAGCAGCAACTCTTCATTCCAGTGCTCTTGGTCGGTGACAAACGGCAACAATCCAACCTCTTTGAAGCAATCCAGAGCTTCTTCCAGACAGGGCAGACCAGCTATTGCTTCGGTATCAAGACGCTTATGTGGGAAGATGCGACCTTGATTGTACATAATGCAGGAGTAATAGCTTCGCTGCGGATAGCTCCAGAACCGATCAGAAGATATTCTTTCCCTTGAGTAGGGGTTCTTGGAGCTATTGAAGAAGGTGTTGTCTGCTTTGAAGCCATTGACATTGAAGGATCCAGGTGCTGATGCAGGACTTGGAAACCTGGGCAACCTTGGAATTGGCTTCTGTACCTGAGGCCTGTGCTCAACATGATAGTCAAACTGAGGACCAGCAGCAGGCGCAGGAACAGAAGCAGTAGCATCATTGGCTTTGCTGGCTTCTGGTGTTGGGTTGGTGTAGGCTCCACATTGGCTTCAGCCATGACAGCGTCAGTGGCGTCGGTGGCGGCCTCAAGATTCTCAACCTCCACTTGATGAGCTGGAGGGTCGGTCACAGTCACGTTCTCCTCGAGAACAGCTTCTTGGTGAGACGGGGGTGTAGCAACTCTTGGGGTTTCTTCTTCATCGGCTGATGCAGCCAGAATGTCTTCAGCAGCTTTAGCTTCAGACTCGGAGACTGGAGGCCTTGGTCCTTTGCGAAGCCTGCGTAACGCTGGCGACGCCTGTGGAGTTGGAGTTGGCTGGGCCTCAAAGTCATCTTCCTCTTGTGCTTGTGGGTGATCAGCCCATGATGTATCCTGAGCAATTGGCGTCAGAGGACGACCAATGCTGATGAGTTCGCTGTGCGTTAGCACAGGCGATGATACCTGTTGGTGCTCGATCTGAGGAAGAACTGCATCATCTTCAACATGGTCATGGTGACCAATGTCTTCAGCAGCGGTGGGATCAGCCGCTGGAAAGTCTTCAGCTTCATGAGCCTCTGTGAAAGCAGGCTCATGGACAGTCAGTTGGCGCTCTTGATGTTCAGTGGCTGGGCGAACCATGGAGATGGGTTCAACAATTAAGGGCTATGTGGGAGCAGCCCGTTCCTTCTTGGTCTTCCGCTTCTTCTTGGAGGGAGCAGTAGCAGAGGCTTCAGGATGTTTCCTCTTTCTGGCTTCAGCCTCAGCAGTCCTCGTCTTCTTCAGTTCTGAAGCGGTTGACCTGGCCTTTGGCTTCGAGCCAGTCATGCTAGTTGGGAAGACAATGGGATCTGCTTCCTGCCTTGGTGCGTTGGGTTCGGCCACAGTGGGCTTCTTCTTCTGCTTAGCAGCCATCCTGGGATCAATGCCCGGACGCCCAAGGGCCTTGCGCTTCTCAGCCTCGTTGTAGCCTTGCACACACTTGTCAGCCAGGCTCTTCATGCGCTCACGAGAACCCTGAGCTTCTGCACGTTTCTTGAGAAAGGCTTCTTTGAGCTCATGCAGCATAATCTTGAAGTTTTTCACCTCTTGCACACTGAGCTTGGCCATATGCTTCTTGAACTGAGCTTTCTCAAAGTCAATCTTTTGCTTCAGTTCAACAATGCGCTGGGTGATAGCTAATTCTGAAGCAATGGCGCCATGGAAGGCGACACTAAGGCCAATTGGAAGTTGCAGATCTTCGAAGCTGAGGTTGGGCGTGTCAAACCACTCATCAATGGAGTTGTGGATGATTGCCACGTCAAAGAGAGGCAGATCATTGAAGATTTCTGCTTCTTCTTTGCTCTTGATCAGTTGCTTAAGAGCGTCATCTGCAAGATCTTCATCACTGGACAGATCGATGGCATCATTGCGCAGAATAGCAGCAGCTGTCAGTTCTTGGCCGGTGTGTGGCAGAGGCATCTTGACTTTCTGGGGCTTGGAGATGCGTGACAAATCTTCAGACTGCACACTGTCTTCAGGAGGTGCAGTAGCTAGTGGCTTTGCCCGTGAGATTTTTGGTGTAGAGGCAAGCTTTGAAGCTTTAGGCTGCTTCAACTTCTTTGGCTTCGGCGCTGCAGGCGCTTCATCTGATTCAGCGTCATCTGCAGGCTCATTCACGGCTGCCCTTGAACCACGATATGAGTGATGAGACCTTCCAAGTTGTAGAAGGGCCCAAGAAGATTGGGTTCAGCTTCGCGAGTTCCATCGGCACGGGGAGCCGAGGGACCAGGGTTGAAGTCTAATCCCAAAGACTTCTTGTTCTGCTTCGCTGAGTTTTGGGCAAACTGGAAGTTGCGCTTGAACAGATTGTCGTCACGACACCATAGCAGTGATGATGGGTCAGCATCCGCAGGCTGTGGTCCCGGACCATGCAGGGATAGAAGCCTTGTTCAATGGCTTCATCTCTGGACCTGGGTTGAAGATTTTTGTAGAGGATGTCTCCCCATGGTCGCTTGATGGCATTCTTTTCAGCATATTCCTTTGTCACAAATCTGTACTTGAACCACTGTTCTGCCCAATATCGTCGAATCCATTGGATTCGTGTTTTGCGCTGATTGTAATCCTCTTCAGGATCTGTCTTGTACAGCTCTGAGAGGTCATCGGGCAGATCTCTTGATGTTTCTCCTCGATGCTTTCTGCCACCCTTCCTTGCTGATTTCTCTGAAGCCATGAACTTTAAACTGAATGGCTTCAATATGTTCAAAGGCTTCAAAGGCTTTCGCTTGCTGGACAAATAGGAACTGGCTTCGGGAGAATTTATGTGATATTGTAAGAATTCTGCAAATGAATGCAGACTATGAGAACCAAGGGATTCTCCCACGGACATGTACCTGTGACAGCATTAAGGTGCGAGGGAAGGGGAAGAGGTCATATGCATTCTGAGGAGATTTTGAAGATAAATCACTTTAGAAGACATTGACCTCATCATGCGAAGACATTCACTCATAGATAAGGAGTTGGTTCCAGATTTGTACGAATCCATGGATCAGTACAAGTGAGGAATCTAACTACTTTGTGAAGCATAAGTGAATATACTAGGCATATTATGAGATGCAATATGAAATAGATCCAACTTGTGTGAACAGAAACTGCTTGTGGTAGAAAGTGACATATCTATAGGATCAAAGGGGCCGTAAAAAGGAAGTTTTATTTACCACACGAAGAACTGCTAGACGGAGTGGAAGAGGAGGTCGAGCAGTCCGATCGTCCGTGCCCTAACTTGGCGACGGAGGACACCTACAGCGACGGCGGAGAAGACGATGTCCGCGGTCGGCGTGAAGACAGCGTCGGAGAGGTTGCGGCATCTAAGCGCTTCATCACCGGCGTCGTCGAGGGCTAGCGGTGGCGCTAGGGTTCGTGCGAGAGTGGAAGAAGAGATAATGACTATGGTGAGGCGTGTATTTATAGGGACAGGGGCGGCTCAGTGTTATTACACAGGTGCCCCTGGTGATTCACATCTGAGGAACACGTGGCCATCATGTAGCATGTCGGAGGTTGTTCCACGTACCACGCACGCCTGGATTGTCGGGTGGTCGTTCCCACTTCTCCGGGTTTCAGGTGAAGGAATTAGCATTGAAAGCGGACTTAATGTTTGTCTCTGTATCTTCTGCTGACAAGGACGCAGAGAAGACATTTGACAGTTGCAAAAGAATGCATATGATTTGGAGAGATAGAGTTTGAGATAGAAAGCATAGATAGGTTAGGGTCCGATCACATTCACTTAGTTCAAAAGATTCAACAAGAAGACATAGCTATAAGTGAATGTTGTAGAGGACAGAACACTAGTATATATATAATCAACATAGTGAAGATAATCATGAAGACATGTTGCGATTGAAGCCAAACCAAATGTGAAGACATAGCAAATGTAACGCCATGAGTGAAACACTTTAAACAGAACATTTAGTGGTGGCGTTACCCACCGTATAGGAAGTATTAGACCCAGACACGGCGCACAATTATCATGGCGCTCCGAAGTCAAATTCCTCATTAATGTATTCACACTTAGAATGCATGTCTTCATTGATTGAAGATATACTTTACTTCGTGTGCTGCACATCTAAGTCATCAATATGCATAAGTGTTAGGATGTGTGCCTGATCACAGGACATTTGAAGAGAGTGGGGTCTAGGGAACCAGGTATGAAGCCTTTGCTCT
This sequence comes from Triticum urartu, assembly GCF_003073215.2. NCBI lineage: Eukaryota > Viridiplantae > Streptophyta > Magnoliopsida > Poales > Poaceae > Triticum > Triticum urartu. The sequence goes on from NC_053022.1 coordinate 336,308,292, forward strand.
TCAGGAAGTATTTGAGTGTGTCATACCAAGCCCGAGGGGCTTGTTTGAGGCCATACAGTGCCTTGTTGAGCTTGTATACCATGTCAGGATGTTTTGGATCTTCAAAGCCAGGCGGTTGTGCAACATACACTTCTTCTTCAATCTTGCCATTGAGAAAAGCGCTCTTCACATCCATTTGATATAGAAGTATTATGATGATTTGCATAGGCCAGCAGTATGCGTATGGCTTCAAGTCGAGCCACAGGAGCAAATGTTTCATCGAAGTCAATCCCTTCCACTTGAGTATATGCTTGAGCAACGAGACGAGCTTTGTTTCTGACAACTTGACCATGCTCATCTTGCTTGTTGTGGTATATCCATTTGGTGCCTATTATATTGTGCTTCCGAGGATCGGGATGCTTAACTAGTTCCCATACATTATTCAGCTCAAACTGTTGAAACTCTTCTTGCATAGCTTGAATCCATTCAGGTTCCATGAAGGCTTCTTCAACTTTCTTGGGTTCTGTTATTGAGACGAATGCGAAGTGCCCACAGAAATTTGCTAGCTGTGTTGCCCTTAAACGAGTGAGCGGACCGGGTGCATTGATGCTATCAATTATTCTCTCAATCTGTACCTCATTGGCAACACGAGGATGTACAGGGCGAAGATTTTGCTCTTGTTGATCATTGTCATTGTTCGATTGGCGAAGCGTCTGAAGACATCCTGCACTTCAGTCTTGTAGAGGATTATGTGCACCCAAGTATATCTAGAATAATCATCAACAATGACAAAGCCATAGAGACAAGCAGTAGTAGTAAGAGTTGAGTAATGAGTGGGACCGAAAAGATCCATGTGGAGCAGTTCGAAGGGTCGAGTTGTTGTCATGATTGTCTTCGAGGATGTTTGGCCCTCGTCATCTTTCCTGCTTCACAGGCACCGCATAAGTGATCTTTCTTGAACTTGACGCCCTCGATGCCTATGACATGCTTCTTCTTTGCAAGGGTGTGGAGGTTCCTCATGCCAGCATGCCCTAGCCTCCGATGCCAGAGCCAGCATTCTGAAGCTTTTGCCAGAAGACATACGGCAAGCTGTGGTCCTGCTGAGAAATCTACCACGTACAAATCATCCTTCCTATACCCTTCAAACACTAGAGACTTGTCAGATTCCATTAGAACAAGGCAACAATATTTTCCAAACATTACAATCATATTTAAATCGCAAAGCATTGAGACAGACATTAAGTTGAAGCCAAGGGATTCAACAAGCATGACTTTATCCATGTGTTGATCCTTTGAGATTGCAACTCTACCTAGACCCAATACCTTACTTTTACCAGTGTCAGCAAATGTGATGTGACTCTTGTCGGATGGATGTAAGGTTGAGTCCATAAGAAGGCTTCTCTTGCCAGTCATGTGATTGGTACACCCACTATCAATAATCCATTCTGAATCTGTTGGTGTCGTACCCTACAGTGCAGTTAGGGGGATAGGCTTCACGAAGAGAATTGTGAAGCAAAAACATTTGACGAACCAGTGGGTTATGAAAGCTTAGATCGAGATTTGGACTGATAGGGAGAGTAGCAAGCGATTCAGGAACGAAGTACATAATAAGACCATTCGGGCATTTGATCTTGCGCCCTACAAGATGTTTAAGGTCCCCAGCAATAGCATCAGACGATTTTGGTTTTCTGCTAGAGACCCTTGCTTGCAAAAGAGAGTTAAGCTTTCTTAGCCACCCACATCTTCAAGGGTGGCTTAGAAGCAATAAGTCTAAGTGCAGCATCTGAGAACTTTGGCTTTGGAGCCCTAGCAAAAAGTCTTGCAGGCGGACAATAGTACTCATAAGAATAAGCAGAATAGTTCTTGGTCTCATGAACATGGCGGTTTGATGAACCGCGCTCATATTCATAGGCCTGAATATGGTTTCCCTGCAAAACATTTGCGTTAGTGCGACTCAGGTGAGTCCTCTGTCTATATGAAGTCTTTGGACCGTATGAAGCCTGTGGTCTGGGGTTTGTCTTCTTCAGCTGTGGTGTCATTATGACATTCACAGGAAGATTCTCCAAACACTTTTTCCGCACCCAGATCTTCTTCATAGGCGGTCCATTCCTGCAGTTAGTACCAATATACCTGGCGAACACTTCACCATTCTGATTCTTAAACAGTTTATAGTTTGCATCAAAGGATTCATCAATGACAATGGGGTTAGCACAAGTGAAGCCAGATAGAGTGGATGGATCTGCTGAAGGTTCCTTTGCAACAACCCATGTGGTTTTGGGGTACTGCTCAGGTTTCCAGTAAGAGCCATCAGCATTCATTTTCCTTATGAACCCAACACCCTCTTTCCTCGGGTTTCGGTTCAGGATCTGCCTTTTGAGGACATCACATAGTGTCTGATGCCCTTTAAGACTTTTGTACATCCCTGTTTCAAGCAATGTCTTCAACCTAGCATTCTCATCAGCAATAGCAGTGGTATCCTCAGCAGAGGGGTTAGTTCCCACATCAACAGTTGAAGATATTGCAACAGTAGCAGCAGTACAACATTCAGCAACAGAGGTAGCATTATCACGCTCAATGCATTTAAGACATGGTGGTTCAAATCTTTCCTGAGATGAACTGATCTGTTCGGCGCGAAGCGACTCATTTTCTTTCTCAAGATCTTCATGAGCCGCTCTCAATTTCTCAAGATCTTGCTTCCTTTGAAGATAATCATAGGAAAGCCTTTCATGAGCTGTTGAGAGCGTTTCATGACGACTTTCAAGTTCCTCATACTTAACGTGAAGATTTTTTATGTCTTCAATTAAGGACTGAGATCGAGTCATTTCAGCGTCTAACAGATCATCGCTTTTGTCTAACAATTTTTGAATGTGATCCATGGTTTTCTGTTGTTCAGTTGCAATTTTAGCGAGTGTTTTGTAGCTGGGTTTGGAACCACAGTCAGAGTCATCGTCACTAGATGTTTGATAGTGAGTAGTGCGTGTGTTTACCTTGGCACCGCATGCCATGAAGCAGTAGGTAGGAGTGGAGTAGTCTTTGTCATTTGCATAGGTGTCGGTGATGGAGTCATTGTCTTCAGTGTTGAAGATGGACTTGGCAACGTATGCTGTAGCCAGACTCGCAATGCCAGAATCGGACTCCTCCTCAGACTCCACCTCCACCTCCTCAGAAGCGGACTCCTCCTCTGAATCCATTTCCTTGCCAACAAACGCACGTGCCTTGCCAGATGAGCTCTTCTTGTGTGATGAAGACTTTGAGGAGGACTTGGAAGAAGACTTTGAGTATTTCTTCTTCTTCTTGTCATCAGAATCATACTCCTTACTCTTCTTTTTCTTCTTGTAGTCATGAGCAGAACCTTCATCATTCCTTGAGCTTGATCGTGAAGACTTTCTGAAGCCTTTCTTCTTGGTGAATTTTTGGAACTTCTTCACAAGCATAGCAAGTTCCTTTCCAATGTCTTCAGGATCATCAGAACTGCTGTCAGATTCTTCTTCAGATGAGGAGACATCTTTTGCCTTCAAGGCACGAGTTCGCCCATAGTTGGGACCGTAGATATCTCTTTTCTCAGAAAGCTGAAACTCATGTGTGTTGAGCCTCTCAAGTATGTCAGACGGATCGGGTGTCTTGAAATTAGGACATTCTTGAATCATCAGGGCTAGGGTGTCAAACAAACTGTCAAGTGATCTCAGGAGTGTCTTGACGACTTCATGCTTGGTGATCTCAGTAGCGCGGAGGGCTTGAAGCTCATTTGTGATGTCAGTGAGTCGATCAAACGTGAGCTGGACATTCTCATTGTCATTTCTCTTGAAGCGGTTGAAGAGGTTGCGAAGGACACTGATTCTCTGATCTCTCTGGGTTGAGACGCCTTCGTTGACCTTGGAGAGCCAGTCCCAGCCTAGCTTAGATGTTTCCAAAGCACTCACGCGGCCATACTGTCCTTTGGTCAGATGACCACAGATGATATTCTTGGCAGTAGAGTCCAGTTGAACGAACTTCTTGACATCAGCAGTAGTGACACCTTCTCCAGCCTTGGGAACACCGTTCTTGATGACATACCATAGGTCGACGTCAATGGCTTCAAGATGCATGCGCATCTTATTCTTCCAGTAGGGATATTCAGTTCCATCGAAGACAGGGCACACAGCGGAGACTTTAATTATCCCTGCAGTCGACATAGCTAAAACTCCAGGTGGTTAAACCGAATCACACAGAACAAGGGAGTACCTTGCTCTGATACCAATTGGAAGTGCGTTATATCGACTAGAGGGGGTTGAATAGGTGATTTTTATAAAAGTCTTCAAAACGTGGAAGTTTCGAAGACAAACGATAGAAATAAACCTATAACCATGCAGCGGAAGGTAGACTACACTAGGCAAACCATAGTCAAGTATTCAGTGAAGTGAAAGCACAATGACTAATAGCAGCTAGGTAGTAAGGATCAGGTAGGAAGATATTATGAAGCCGATCAGAACAAGCAGTCACTTAGTGAAGACAGAAGATGATGCAATCATACAATGACTTCACAAGGACCAACAGTAAGTAAAGGGAAGGGAAGGATGAAACCAGTGACTCGTTGAAGATAATGATTTGTTGGACCAGTTCCAGTTGCTGTGACAACTGTACGTCTGGTTAGGGCGGCTAGGTATTTAAACCTGAGGACACACAGTCCCGGACACCCAGTCCTGAACACGCAGCTCAGGACACCCAATCCTCACCGTATTCCCCTTGAGCTAAGGTCACACAGACCTCGCCCAATCACTCTGTTAAGTCTTCAAGGTAGACTCCCAAACCTTCACAGACTTCGTTCACCGGCGATCCACAATGTCTCTTGGATGCTCAGAGCGCGACGCCTAACCGGATGGAGGATTCACAGTCCTCAAGTGTAATAAGTCTTCAGATCACACAGACAAGAAGACTTAAGTGATGCCTAACACTCTTTGGCTCTAGGTGGTTAGGGCTTTATCCTCGCAAGGAATTCTCTCTCAAAGGCTTCGAGGTGGGTTGCTCTCAAACGACAAAAGCCGTACTCTTAACTCTGAGCAGCCAACCGTTTATGGTTGTAGGGGTGGGCTATTTATAGCCACTAGGCAACCCGACCTGATTTGTTTGAAATGACCCTGGGTCACTAAGGAACTGACACGTGTTCCAACGGTCAGATTTCAGACACACACGACAACTTTACTTGGGCTATAAGCAAAGCTGACTTGTCCGACTCTGGACAAGATTCGCTCTCATAGTCTTCACTCGAAGACATAGGTTTTGGTTAAGCATCACTTCAGTCATTCTGACTGGTTCTCTTGGACCCCACTTAACAGTATGGTGGTTCCTATGACTCAATAAAGAAGAAAAGGAACTACGAAAGATCTGAGTCTTCGAGCTCCATAGGCTTCATGCGATGTCTTCTCTTGTCATAGTCTTCAATGAGAATATCTTCATATACCATCTTTGACATCAATGTCTTCATACATTTTTAGGGGTCATCTCTGGTAGGAAAACCAAATCAATGAGGGACTTCTACCTGTGTTATCCTGCAATTCTCACAAACACATTAGTCCCTCAACTAGGTTTGTCGTCAATACTCCAAAACCAACTAGGGGTGGCACTAGATGCACTTACAAGTATGGTCAAGGCATTATGGCCATCTGATACCCCTCCAGAAAGTATGGAGGCTTTGGCAAACCCGTTCAGAGGTGCCCGGCCGGTTTGAGCTATGGAAGACATCCGCCTGCCGTGAAGGCGCACGAGAAGCCTGGGCCATGGTGAAAACACGCTTCACCAAGCTAGATCCAAATTATATGGCCTGAGTGGGACCACAGGGGCCAGATGGGAAATAAATTCCTTTGAATTTGGTGTATGACCAAGTAATGATAGCTTCGAAGTATTCGCATGAAGACTGTAAGTTAGGCAGTCTTATGGATGGAATAGATAAGGAATAGGTATTTGATTTAATGTATTGATGTACGTTATGATCGACCTGTACCTTTATCCGAACCTGTGAAAAGTTTGTCATCACAGGCTTTCGGCCTTAACCTCCGAACCAAAATGGTGGAGTGTTTCCGGATACTATTTGGAATGAAAAGAAGCATTCACTATATCCAGAAACCAAGCAACCCAGTCATTGTGAATAGACAATTTTTTTAGTTCGGGGTGTATGTTATATTACATATGTAAGAAACATCTTCCAAGGAGAATAGTTCCATTAAGGGTTCCTTTCCTTGGGTTGGCATGCTTTGATTATGCGTGCCCATGCATTGGCCCGTAGTACGGAAAAAGTTGTCCTGTATGTTTGAAGAGTTACCAGAATGCAATAATCTATCATTTGATTGCCGACCAATTATTCTCTTAAGAACGCTAGCTTTCGGCTTCACCCGTCTGAGGTACAGGTCCGGATTACCCGGTTGTAACAATCGCAGAGGTCTCCCTTTACGCCCTAGCCGAACAGATCGGGAACGTAGCGCATAAGCACAGGAGCAAGGCAATCCAGCTTGGCAAAAACTGAAGTCATAGAAGTGCTTATAATGGCAAAAGGAGTGTATCTGAACAAACAACGTATGCATTGTGAGCTCCAGGCTCTGAATAATACCACACTTCTGTTAAAGAAGCCCCCAGGTGTTGTGGGGTATATACATTTTAGGATGTGTACCCCTTATGTGTTCGGCCTATCCGAACATACCCTAGGAATCGTACCAAAATGAGAAAATAGAAAGAAATGAAGAGGAAAAAAACGGAAAAGGAACATGACCGAACTTATGCGTAGAATCTTCGGAGTTGAGCAGCGTTCCATGGGTTTGGCTCTAGGTGATTATATGATGCATTACGAAGGCGATAGGCCCCTCCTGTGAGAACTTCATCTATGATAAAGGGCCCCTCCCATTTTGGTTTGAGCTTGCCCTTCTTCTTCTCCGGGAGGCATAGAACGAGCTCGCTGACTTTATAAGTCTTGGCCCGCACTTCTCTGCTTTGGTATCGCCGAGCCTGTTGTTGATAAAATGCGGAACGGGCTTTTGCAATGTCACGCCCCTCCTCTAGGCCATCTAGGTCGTCCTGCTGATCAAGTTCGGCCTCTCTCTCTTCATACATGCGCACTCGAGGTGAGTCATGAATAATGTCGCAGGGCATGACAGCCTCTGCGCCGTACACCATAAAAAGGGGGTGTATCTGGTCATGCGATTGGGCGTAGTCCGTAATCCCCAGAGACCGAAATCAAGTTCCTCGACCCATTGTTTATCTGACTCCCGTAAGGATCACACTAGCCTGGGCTTGATGTCGCTCATTATCAGGCCATTAGCCCGTTCGACCTGATCGTTTGTTTGAGGGTGATATATGGAGGCGTAATCGAGTTTAATGCCCAGGTTAGCACACCAATTTTTCACATCATCGGCTATGAAGTTAGAGCCATTGTCAGTGATGATGCTGTGCGGGACACCATAACGGTGTACAACGCCGGATATATAGTCAATCATCGGCCCAGCTTCTGTCGTTTTTACTAGTTTGTCCTCTATCCACTTAGTGAATTTATCCACCATAACTAGCAAGTATTTCTGGCTTCACCCTTTAAGGGGTCCGACCATATCTAGCCCCTAGACCGCCGAAGGCCAAGTAATGTGGATTGTTCTTAGGGCAGTGGGCGGCATATGACTTTGATTGGCAAAAAGCTGACATCCTACACAACGCTGTACAAGGGCCTATGCATCTGCTCGAGCCGTTGGCCAAAAGAAACATGTATGGAAGGCCTTGATTACAAGGGCCCAAGCTGCAGCATGATGACCACCAAGACCACCATGTATTTCGGCCAAGAGCTGTCGTCCCTCCTCTTCGGAGATACATCTTTGAAGGACTCTAGTAGTACTTTTCTTGTAGAGTTCGCCTTCGTGAACTTTGTTGGCTTTAGAGCGTCGAACTATGCGACGGGCCTCATTCTGGTCATCGGGGAGCTCCTACCTATTAAGGTAGGCCAAGAAGGGTTCGTTCCATGGAGCAATGACAACCATGATTACATGGGCGGAAGGTGTCATTTCGGTGCTTGAGCCCCCGATGATATCAGAATTGTGTTCGGCATCTGGGGGTATGATCGCCGTCAGACTAGTATTTCCGCTCTTGCCCTGCCATACCGCGGATGGCTTGAAGAGCCTTTCCACAAAGGTGTTAGGCAGGACGGGGTCAAGTTTAGTGCCCATTCGAGCAAGGATGTTTGCTGCCTGATTACTGTCTCGAGCAACGTGATGGAACTCGAGCCCCTCAAACCGAGCTGATATTTTGAGTACGGCGTTCCGGTATGCCGCCATATTTGGATCTTTTGCATCGAATTCTCCATTTATTTAGGATATTGCGAGGTTCGAATCCCCACGCACCTCTAGGCATTGTATGCCCATAGAAACAGCCATCCTAAGACCGTGCAGTAGTGCCTCGTATTCGGCCGCATTGTTGGAGTCCGTATACATGATTTGTAATACGTAGCGGACTGTGTCCCCTGTAGGGGATGTCAAGATGACACCAACCCCCAATCCGGCTAACATTTTAGAGCCGTCGAAGTACATTACCCAGTTGGAGTATGTGTTGTACTCTTTAGGGAGTTTGGCTTCCGTCCATTCGGTGACAAAGTCAGCCAACACCTGAGATTTAATGGCTCGATGTGGCTTGTATGTTATTTCAAATGGTAAGAGCTCGGTGGCCCATCGGCTATGCGGCCGGTGGCATCCCGATTATTTATGATGTCGTTGGGTGGTACTTCGGACACCACCCTGATCGAACACTCTTGAAAGTAGTGTCGCAGCTTCTGGGTTTCCATGAAGACCGCATACGCTATCTTTTGATAGTGTGGGTATCAAGATTTGCATGGTGTAAGGACCGTCGATACATAGTCAACTAGTTTCTGGAGTGGGAATTTGTGTCCCTCTTCCTCTCGTTCGACGACGAGTACGGCGCTCACCTCCTGGTGAGTCACAGATATGTAGAGCAACATAGGTTCGCCAACACTTGGTGCGGCAAGGATTGGGTTGCTTGCTAACAAAGTTTTTATTTCTTCCAATCCAATTGTAGCCGCATTCGTCCATTCAAAATGGTCGGTGCGTCGGGGCAGTCGATAAAGTGGCAGCGCCTTTTCTCCTAATCTGGAGACAAAGCGGCTCAATGCTGCCATGCATCCAACTAGTTTTTGGACCTGCTTTAAGTGTGTTGGCGTTGCTAATTGTGACAAGGCTCGGATTTTGTCTGGGTTCGCTTTGATTCCTCTATTGGAAACAATGAACCCGAGTAGTTTTCTGGCTGGAACGTTGAAAACACATTTTTTCGGATTGAGCCGTATGTCATATGTTCGGAGGTTGTCGAATGTGAGGCGTAGATCGTCCACCAATGATTCAACATGTTTAGTCTTGATGACTACATCGTCTACGCACGCCTCCACTGTCTTGCCAATTTGCTTTTCCAGACAGGTTTGAATCATGCGTTGGTAAGTGGCGCCAGCGTTTTTGAGTCTGAAAGGCATAGTGTTGAAGCAGAAAGGCCCATACGGGGTAATGAACGCCGTTGCGGCCTGGTCGGACTCTTTCATCTTAATTTGATGGTATCCGGAGTATGTGTCGAGGAAACACAGTGAGTCGTGTCCTACAGTCACGTCAATGATTTGGTCAATGCGGGGCAGCGGGAAGGGGTCCTTAGGGCAAGCCTTATTGAGGTCCTTGAAATCGACACAAAGGCGCCAGGATTTATCTTTCTTCGGCACCATGACCAGGTTCGCTAGCCAGTCTGGGTGTTTGATCTCTCTGATGAACCTGGCTTCAAGTAGTTTGGCTAGCTCCTCCCCCATAGCTTGTCGTTTGGGTTCGGAAAATCGTCGCAACATTTGCTTGACTGGTTTGAACCCCTTTATTATGTTGAGGCTATGCTCGGCCAGTTTGCGTGGTATTCCTGGCATATCCGAAGGATGCCAGGCGAAGATGTTGTAATTTTTGCGCAGGAACGCTCGTAAGGTGACGTAGACCATCGGATCCAGTTGTGCTCTAATGGAGGTTGTCTTGTTAGGATCCGTCGGGTGCACTTGAAATTTGACTATTTCATCTGCTGGCTTGAAAGAAGTGGACTTGGGCCTCTTGTCGAGGATTACATCGTCTTTGTCCACTGTGGAATGCAGAGTGGCTAGCTCCTCGGCCGCGAGGGCCTCAGATAGTGCCTCGAGGGCCAAGGATGCAGTTTTGTTTTCGGCGCGGAGTGCTATATCCGAATCGCTAGTGATAGTGATAACTCCGTTGGGCCCTGGCATTTTGAGCTTCATGTACCTGTAATGGGGTATGGCTTGAAAGCGTGTGAAGGCGTCTCGCCCCAACAGGGCGTGATATCCGCTGTTGAAAGGTGCCACGTGGTAGAGCAACTCTTCGGACTTATAGTTCTTCGGTGTGTCGAATACTACATCAAGTTTAATTTTCCCCGAGCATCGTGCTTCTCGACTGGGGATAATGCCTCGAAAGGTGATACTACTTTGCTCGATGCGACTCTTGTCCATTTGCATTTTGCTGAGCGTGTCTTTGTAGATGAGGTTCAGTCTGCTGCTGCCGTCCATGAGCACTTTGGTGAGTCTAAAGCCTTGTATAATTGGGTTTAAGACCAAGGCGGCTAGTGCTCGGACTGATCGTGCCCTTGGTTCATCGTCGACGGTAAAATTTATTGCCGTATCGTTCCAAGGATTTATTGTGGCTACTTGGTTAACTTCAGCGAGGTCGTGAGCGCCCTTTTGTGCCGATTATTTGAAGAAAAAGTCTCGAAGACTGTAAAGGCATTGAGATCGTCATCCTCCGAAGAGTGCTTCTTTGGGGTAGTGTTGGTGAGGATGGCCTCACCGCTCTTAGCCACTTGCCAGAGTTCCCAGCATGCCTGAAGGCTATGCGTTGGTTCAGTATTCGGCGGCGTGTGTATCTGACAGGGCTTGTCAGGCAATTCGTTGATGACAGTTCTATGTCCCATGAAGGGCTTGATTTTCTTGTCAATAAGCTGATGATCGGGTGCCTCGCAAGGGTGCATCCTTTTTGCCCATCCGCTGGGCTGCTTAAAGGCGGGAGGTTCCCACCGGACTGTCTGGGATTTCCAGGCACTTTCCATTGCGCAGTACTTCTATACTATGTGTGCCAAATCTGCAAAGTGTAGTATGTGGCGGCGGTTGAGGGCATTGAGGATTCCCTTGTCCGTACAGTTGCGGCAGAAAACTGAAATTGTGTCCTCGTCGCAGCAATCTTTAATCTTGCTTTTAACAAGGAGGAACCTGGCTCAAAAGTGATGGACCGTTTCCTGAGGTTGTTGTCGTACATACATTAGGTCACATATGTCTGGAGGACCTGAATTTCTTGGGGAATACTGCTTGTGGTGGGTGGGCGGGCTGAAATCCGAACCCTGACCCATTATTGGATCTGGAGTTTGAAGAATCTCCGAGGTCACTAGTTCAGGATCAGTAAGGTCCTGAAGACTTCCGGACTGAATGCCCGATCCTATGTTCAGAGGACACGAGGCCTCTTCTCGAGGATGGGTATCCGGCTCGCAGGGCTCGGAAATCCGAACATAGCTGGTTTTTAATTTAGGGGGAGAGGCGTTCTCAGCTTGTTCCTCAACGACCGCTACCAGGTGAGTGACCGGTGGGGACTTGATTTCCCTCTGATCACGTTTAAGCCCAATCCGATCATAGTCTGTTGCGACCCCCAACGCGGCGATGTGATCTAGCAGCTTGTTCAAGGACGAGACATCTGCTGGATCCATCTTTTTGGAGTGTTCGAGGCTGATGTCGCTTGAAGCTACATCGGTATTTCCCCAAAGAGGAAGGGATGATGTAGCACAGCGGCGGTAGGTATTTCCCTCAGATATGAAACCAAGGTTATCGAACCAGTAGGAGAACCAATAAACACAACGTAAACATCCCCTGCACACAGATAACAAGTCCTCGCAACCCGACGTGTTAAAGGGGTTGTCAATCCCTTTCGGGGTACGGCGCATCAAGATAGGCAAACAGATGTGAGATAAATTTGTAGTAAATTGATAGATCGAATGCCAAATAAAATAAATTGTAGCAAGGTATTTTTGGGTTTTTGGTTTAATAGATCTGAAAATAAATGCAAGAGAAAAGTAGATCGCAAAGGCAAATATATGAGAAAGAACACCCGGGGTCCGTAGGTTTCACTAGCGGCTTCTCTTGGGAAAAATAGCAAACGGTGGGTAAACAAATTATTGTTGGGCAATTGATAGAACCTCAAATAATTATGACAATATCCAGGCAATGATCATTATATAGGCATCACGTCCAAGATTAGTAGACCGACTCCTGCCTGCATCTGCTACTATTACTCCACACATCGACCGCTATCTAGCATGCATCTAGTGTATTAAGTTTATGGAGAAATGGAGTAATGCAATAAGAACGATGACATGATGTAGACAAGATCTATCTATGTAGAGATAGACCCCATCGTTTTATCCTTAGTAGCAATGATACATACGTGTCGTTTCCCTTTCTATCACTGGGATCAAGCACCGTAAGATCGAACGCACTACAAAGCACCTCTTCCCATTGCAAGATAAATAGATCAAGTTGGCCAAACAAAACTGAAATATTAGAGAAGAAATACGAGGCTATAAGTAATCATGCATATAAGAGATCAAAGAAACTCAAATAACTTTCATGGATATAAAAAGATAGATCTGATCATAAACTCAAAGTTCATCAGATCCCAACAAACACACCGCAAAAGAGCACATCATATGGATCTCCAAGAGACCATTGTATTGAGAATCAAGAGAGAGAGATGAAGCCATCTAGATACTAACTACGGACCCGAAGGTCTACAAAGAACTACTCGTGCATCATCGGAGAGGCACCGATGGAGGTGGTGAACCCCATCCAAGATGGTGTCTAGATTGGATCTGGTGGTTCTGGACTCTGCGGTGGCTGGATGAATATTTCGTCGACTGCCCTAGGGTTCTGGGAATTTTGGGGTATTTATAGAGCAAAGAGGCGGTCCGGGGGGCACCCGAGGTGGGCACAACCCATCAGGGCGCGCCTGGGCCTCCTGGAGCGCCCTGGTGGGTTGTGCTCCCCTCGGGGCACACCCCAGGTGCAGCCAGGGCCCATTGTGTTCCTTTTGGACCACAAAAATTCTCCGTAAAGTTTCGTGGCATTTGGACTCCGTTTGATATTGATTTTCTGCGATGTAAAAAACAGGAACTGGCACTTGGCACTATGTCAATAGGTTAGTACCAAAAAATGATATAATATGATTATAAAACATCCAAGATTGATAATATAATAGCGTGGAACAATAAAAAATTATAGATACGTTGGAGACGTATCAGCATCCCCAAGCTTAACTCCTACTCGTCCTCAAGTAGGTAAGTGATAAAAACAGAATTTTTGATGTGGAATGCTACCTATGATGTCATATCATATTCTTTTCTTTATAGCATGGACAATTGGACTTTTAGTTGTTCAAAGCAATAGTCTAGTTTTGACATGATAATTTAGATACTCAAGCATATCAACAAGCAACCATGTCTTTCAAAATATCAACGCTAAAATAAGTTATCCCTAGCCCATCATGCTCAAACACTGATCCATTCATGAGACACACTCGAATATTAGCTACACCCAATACTTAAGTACGATCGTATTGCCTCCTAGTTGGTTCTTTTATAAGAGAAGATGAAGACTCAAAATAAAAATTGCATAAAGTAAAAGAAAGGCCCTTCGCAGAGGGAAGTAGGGATTTGTAGAGGTGCCAGAGCTCAAAGCGAAAAACTTATAGATAAAAAGATTTTGAGAGGTGTATCCATCCCACTAACGAAAACGACTTAGAGTTCCCAATACTTTCCATGCATAGATATATCATAGGCGGTTCCCAAACAGAAAATGAAGTTTATTCCCTTTTCCACCATACTTTCATTTTCCATGGCTAGCCGTATCCACGGTTGCCCTCCATACCAACACTTCCCAAGGAATTTATTATTTGACAACATAAAGTAAATTCAATTTTTTTTTGCATTTCGAGACTGGGGATCCCTAATACCTTTGCCTTACTCTCGTGCAATGACAAGTGAATAAACACTCATCTTGAGAATAACACATCTAGCATGGAAAATATTAGCCACCCCTCACCGCTCCGCGAGCGAAACAAACACACAAAAGAGAAGTTTATTTTGAAAATTAGAGATGGCAGATGCAAATTTTCTTAGAACGGCAAAAGAATAACGCATATATGTAGATATAGTGGACTCATGTGGCAAAACTGGGTTAAAGGTTTTTGGATGCACAAGTAGTGATCATACTTTATGCAAAATGAAGGCTAGCAAAAGATTGGGAAGCGACCAACTAAGAAATGAATAATCTCATAAGCAAGCATTAAGCATAATTAACACCGAATAATGCACCATAAGTAGGATATAATTTCATTGCATGACTATTGACTTTCATACTTGCATAGGGAATCACAAACCTTAACACCAATATTCTTACTAAAGCATAATTACTCACCAACATAACTCACATATCACATCACCATATCTCAAAACTATTACTAAGAATCAAGTTTATTTTGTCCAATGATCTTCATGAATTTTTTTATTATATACTTCTTGGATATCTATCACTTTGGGACTAATTTTCATGTGTTGCTTTTGACAAACTCCAACAAATATAAGTGAAGATCATGAGCATAATAAATTTTTCTTTCTCTCAAATTAATTTAAGTGAATCAAGAGAGAATTTCTTGAAAATTTTACTAACTCTCAAATAAATCTAAGTGAAGCAAGAGAGCATTTCTTCAAAAATACTAAAGCACACCGTGCTCAAAAAGATATAAGTGAAGCACTAGAGCAAGTCCATTGCTCATAAAAATTCAAGTGAAGCATAGAGAGCAATTCTAACAAGTCATGACATAATTTTGGCTTTCTCAAATAGGTCTGTCCAGCAGGGATTGATGACTTAAAACACAAAAAAAACAAGCAAAGACTCATATCATACAAGACGCTCCAAGCAAAACACATATCATGTGACGAATAAAAATATTGTTTCGAGTAAAATACCGATGGTCGTTGGAAGAAAGAGGGGATGCCACTTGGGGGCATCCCCAAACTTAGTTGGTTGCTCATTTTTGGATAATAGCTTGGGATGCCGGGGCATCCCCAAGCTTAGGCTCTTCCATCCTTCCTTCATCCATCGTAAGATAACCCAAAACTTGAAAACTTCAATCACACAAAACTCAACAAAACCTTCATGATATCCGTTAGTATAAGAATAATAAATCACTACTATAAATATTGTATCAAACCAATTCATAGTTTGTTTTTGTATTATATCTACTGTATTCCAATTTTTCTATGGCAAAAACACATCAAAGAAAACCATAGAGCCATCAAAATAAGCACACAACACAAAGAAAACAGAATCTACCAAAACAGAACAGTCTGTAGCAATTTGACTATCGAATACTTATGTAACTCCAAAAATTCTAAAAAATTAGGAAGACCTGAGAAATTTGTATGTTGATCTATTGCAAGTGGAATGGGTATTTTATCGTTCTCTGGTAAAAAACGAAAATTAATTTCGTGAGCATAAAAGTTTCTGTTTTTTCAGCAAGATCAAACAACTATCACCCAAGAAGATCCTAAAGGCTTTACTTGGCACAAACATTAATTAAAACATAAAAAACACAATCATAACAGTAGCATAATTGTGCTAACTCACAAAAACAGGAAGCAAAAGCAAAAATAAAATTTATTCGTTGGGTTGCACCCTTGTTCATTATTACCATGTGGCTCGTGGCTCCGGATGATCCCCTCGCACGCCTCGGCTGGAGTGCATGGCATTGGATGATCCCCTCGCACACCTCAACTCTCGCTCATCGGCTCCCATCACGCGGATTGGATGGCTTGGTGGTGATGGATCCCGTCGCACGCCGCCTCTCTCCGCGTCCCCCGTATCCCTATGGAGTATGGATCGAGCAGCGACTCACATTGGCCCTTGCTCGGTTACATGGGCTGTAGCAGGAGGCCCAATTAACCACAGATGTCCAAAAAAAGCTATGAGAGTAGCTTCCCTTATGATGTGTGGCCCATTTAGCGCTAAACACAACATCAAACAAAGATCGAACGGTCAGGAATATCCATCAAACGAAATCGAATGGCCAGGAACATCTACTTCGTTAGAGGGAAAGGACTAGGTGTACTTTTACTGTTCTTAATGGAACTCTCATTGGTATGTGTCTATCGCCACTTGTGTAGTAACATAGTACTAGTTGGATACTTGAGCCACTATTGGCGTTTGAGCTGGGTGGATCCGGGTACAGAATACGTTCTACTCGAGGTAGACTTCGTACCACGCACGCCACTATCATAGTGTCCCCTCTCCGATTATCACTACTGTAACTAAGGGTTTCCCCGTGGACGCGACCACGCCAAGGGTTCTTCATAATTCCCCTATCTATGGCAAAGGTGAGGAACTGAGGCCTTTACTGTCACCTCTAATTACGTCAACATATTTGGCTTAGAAAAATTACCTCAACATCAAAACCTTTACAACGATAGTAATCTACTTTGTGGCCTTGCGGAAAAAATGCTGGGTGGGGCCCCTTCACAACATTCACGAAGGCTATTAAACGAAATGTTCAAAAAAGGATTTCATATCCTTATTATCGTTTTTAGCACCAACACATACAAAGGTTCATCCATATCACCGTGAACTATGAGGTATACTCACACATGAGAATAACAAGCATCATATGAATTGCGGTGGTAAACATGGGTGGGACTAACGAGTAATACATGTAGTGATCCATGAAGGGTTTGGTATTATAACGAGATCGAGATGGATGATGATGAAGCTTGATGGTGATGATTGATGCCGATGTCCCCTTGCATGTGGTGGTGAAGAAAGCGATTTCCTCCTTTCCAATTGCCCCTCTAGATGCCTTTGGAGGCTAGGGTTCTAGGTTCTGGACAAGTTTCTGGTGTGTGTATGCGCCTGATCCTTGATCCGATTCCACGGGGCGGAACTAGTCAACGAAGAGAAGGCGGCGTCAGCTGGTACAAGCACATGTGCTCATACCAGGCGTCGTCGATCACCCTGGAGGCTCTGTGCGATCTGCAGTTTCTTCCCAAATACTTGTTGGAGTTCTTTCCTTTGCATTCCAATTACTTCCAAAAGCCCATCCTGGGAAAAACCGACAAAAAGAAGTGTGTGAAAATGCCGTAAAATTCCACAAAGCCTAGTGTGTAGGAACAAAGTAAAGCATGAAACATCACATAATTTGGACTCATCAGGAGCAAGCCATTGAGAAGAGACTTAGTTGAACGTCGTCGATCTACGAGCCTCGAGGCGGTGCCTTCAAGAAGGATGCGACGCCGAAGTGTTGCCACCACCCAATACAAAGGATCAGTTGTTTCATTCGGGGCATCTCGAAGGACACAGAGCAACTACAACGGAGACTACAAGAAGATGACAACGTCTACATACCCACCTCCATTGGCCTGGTCATGCCAAGCAGGGTTTCCACCCAGGTAAGCACACTCCGTCTCCGATCAGGTTGCGGCCAGTCCCTGGGAAACTTGCAGCATCACAATCACTGCTTGGAGACTTGCGGCCATGGAGACTTGCCCGCACCTGAGATGCGAGCACAGCCCACGAGTGCACGACACCCACCACCAAGGTCGCCATCCTAGAGTCTAGAAGTCGAAGAGGGCAACCATGGGTTCAGGCGAAGACCGTTCGACATGCCCCGACCACCGACGGATCAACGGGAAGCCATCTAGACCCAAGCAGTTCGGGACCGGGAGCCACTTGGTCAGGAAAATCAATGAAATTTCAGGAGCGGACCACATCTATGACTGGTATCCATACCAGTGATGGAGGGGCCAACCTCCTCGGTGCCACCCATCCTTCCTGCCACCACTTATTATGCCCCGCCACATTTCTCTTCCCGGCACCGCAAACGGTAAGCACTAGTGTAACACCCCGGATGTAACTTTCCCTTTTTGTACTCCAACTCTTGCCGTTTCCGGCGTTAAGTTATATTTAATTCTCAGGTTCGGGTTTTGTCTCCGTGTGTTGTTGTCGTTGTCATGCATCTCATATCATGTCATCATGTGCATTGCATTTGCATACGTGTTCATCTCATGCATCCGAGCATTTTCCCCGTTGTCCGTTTTGCATTCCGGCGCTTCGTTCTCCCCCGGTGGTCATTTCTAACTTTCTTTTGTGTGTGGGGATTAAAAATTTCCGGATTGGACCGGGACTTGCCAAGCGGCCTTGGTTTACTACCGGTAGACCGCCTGTCAAGTTTCGTACCATTTGGACTTCGTTTGATACTCCAACGGTTAACCGAGGGACCGAAAAGGCCTCGTGTGTGTTGCAGCCCAACACCCTTCCATTTTGGCCCAAAACCCACCAAACTCTGCTCCATGTCGTAGAGCGTTCGATCACGATCGCGTGGCCGAAAACCGCACCTCATTTGGACTCTCCTAGCTCCACTTATGTCTATAAATAGACCCCTCCATTTTCGGATCTCTCCCTCTCCCCGAAACCCTAAAAAATCCCTCTCCGCCGCCGTCGGACGTGTCCGGACGAGCCGGACAACATCCGGATTCCGCCGCCACCACCCAGCGCCCGCCACGTGGCACTCCGCCGCCACCTCGCCGCCGCGGGCCCGAGAGCCCATCGCCGGCCCGCCCCCGTGCCGCTCCGGGCCGCGCCCCGCGCCTCCTTTCGCCGCCGCCTCGCCCAACTCCGGCGCCCGACGCCGCCATCGCCGCCCGCCGCCGACGCGCCTCTCCGCTGCCCCACTCCGACTCCGGTGGGCGAGCCCGCCACGGCCACCGCCGCACTCGCCTGCGCCGCCTCCTCCTCCGGCCGCGCCGCCCGCTCCGCCGGCCGGCCGCGCCCCTCACCACCCCGGCCATCTCCTCCTCCTCCGGCCGGCGCGCCGCGTCAAGTCTGGCAAGGCTCCGGCGAGCTAGGATCTCGCCTCGGTTCGCGTGCCCGCCGGTCAAACCCTAGATCTGGGGTAGTTTTTTTTCACTAAGTCCCAGAATTTTCAGTCCATATGCTCCTGTTCGAGGCCCCGTAACTTTGCACCCGTAGCTCTGATTCATGCATATAGTATATAAAAATGTTCGTCTCGGCGAGTACATCATTTAATTCCATTGCATCATTTTCATTTGAGCTCATCTTGATGCCCAAAATGCTGTTAGAAGGAGGCTTCGTGAGTTAATTGTCAGATCTGCTAGTTCATCTTAGACTTTTGTCATTTTTGCCATGATTATTGTGTGCATGCTATGCCTGTGAGTCCTTTATATGTTTTGTCAAGCATTTTGTCTTCTTTCCAGAGGTGCAACCCATGCATTTTTAGGATGTGTGTGGTGACTTGTGCAAGCTTGCAAAGTGAGACACCCGGGAAATCTGTTTTCAGAGACTTAGTTGTTTTCACTAAGTCTGGGATTATTTAGTTCATGATGCCATATGTTCAGCTTGTTTCCTAGTGATATGTGCCTCTTTTGAGGATGATCAGTAAAGGAGTTTTGTTAAACATGTTATGATCTACCCATCCATGTCTTTTTTTGCAATTATGGAGCACCCTAGCTTGAGTCAATCGAGCTCTACTTTTGCTTCATTGTGAATCTGGGCAGATCGTCAACTCGTTTGCGATTTTGCCGGTGCTATTGTAGTTGATCCATGCATGCTATGCCATTGTTCTTGCCATGCCTAGCTAGAATTTTGTGCCTTCTTTATGGATGTATGCTTTCCTTGCCATGACTTGCACCGTAGTGAGTGCATCAAGCTCGTTTACATGCCTTCGTGAGTTATATTTCAGCATGTCTCAGTTTTCACTAAGTCTGAAAACTGATTGTGTTTTAGCTATGTTCGTGTGCCCGTTAGTATATTTTGTGATCCCTTTTGGCCCCAGGTCACTTAGGGACTTTTGTTAAGCTTGTTGAGTAGCTCCATGCCATGTTCTTACTTGTCTTAATCAGGTCATGTATCATGTTGTTTTGCTGCTCCGAAGAGGGCTTCGTGATCTGAAATTTCAGACAAGTGTTAATTTCACTAAGTCTGAAATCTCTTTTGCATTTGCGTTTGTGCCATGCTTGTTTGAACCCCATAATGGATGAATTGTCCGTGGCTCAGTCCTAGTCTTTTGTTAAGCATCTTGTGTGCATCCCTGCCATGTATTTTGTTGTCATGTTTGATGGCTGTAGCATGTTCATTTCGTTGCATTTAGATGTCTACTTGCTGTAAATCGCAGACCGGTGTCATTCTTAAAACGCTTGCCATTTCCAAACCATAACTCCGATCTGGCGTTCTTTATATCTTTTTCAAGCGATTTCATCTCATCTTTCCAGTGGCACCCTTGGAATTCCAAGTTGAGGCCAGGTTCATGCATTTCCTGTCATATCTTGCATTTTGCATCCCACATCGCATCCTGCATAGCATATCATCATTTCATCATATTGCTTGGTCTTGCACGTGGTTGATTGTATCCTTGTTGCTTGTTTGTCTTGTTGGGTAGAGCCGGGAGACGAGTTCGCTACCGAGGAGCCCGTTGAGTTTGCTTGTGAGGATCCAGTCAACTCTGACAATTGTGCAGGCAAGATGATCATACCCTCGAAATCACTACTATCTTTGCTATGCTAGTTTGCTCGCTCTTGCTATGCCAATGCTATGATGCCTACCTTTTGCTTGTCAGCCTCCCAATTGCCATGTTGAAACTCTAACCCACCATGTCCTAGCAAACCGTTGATTGGCTATGTTACCGCTTTGCTCAGCCCCTCTTATAGCGTTGCTAGTTGCAGGTGAAGATTGGAGGCCGTTCCTTGTTGGAACATCATTTATTCACTTGTTGGGATATCATTATATTGCCATGTTATCTTAATGCATCTATATACTTGGTAAAGGGTGGAAGGCTTGGCCTCTCGCCTAGTGTTTTGTTCCGCTCTTGCCGCCCTATTTTCCGTCATATCGGTGTTATGTTCCCGGATTTTTGTGTTCCTTACGCGGTTGGGTTATAATGGGAACCCCTCGATAGTTCGCCTTGATTAAAGCTTTTCCAGCAATGCCCAACCTTGGTTTTACCATTCGCCACCTAGCCTCTTTTTTCCCTTGGGTTACTGGAGCCCGAGGGTCATCTTATTTTAACCCCCCCCCCGGGCCAGTGCTCCTCTGAGTGTTGGTCCGACCGAGTAGACTGCGGGGCCACCTCGGGGCAACTTGAGGGTTGGTTTTACTCGTAGGATGTCTCATCTGAGTGTGCCCTGAGAAAGAGATATGTGCAGCTCCTATCGGGATTTGTCGGCACATTCGGGCAGTGTTGCTGGTCTTGTTTTAACCTGTCGAATTGTCTTGTTGTACCGGGTTGCCGAGTCTGATCGGTGTGTCTCGAGTGGAGGTCTATTCCTTCGTTGACCATGAGAGCTTGTCATGGGCTAAGTTGGGACTCCCCTGCAGGGTTTGAACTTTCGAAAGCCGTGCCCGCGGTTATGGGCAGATGGGAATTTGTTAATGTCCGGTTGTAGATAACTTAAACCTTAATTAATTAAAATGAATCAACTGAGTGTGTTACCGTGATGGCCTCTTCTCGGCGGAGTCCGGGAAGTGGACACGGTGTTGGAGTAATGTTTGCGCAGGTTGTTCCTCTAGTTTCTCGCTCGCGCTTTGCCTCCTCTTCTCGCTCTCTTTTGCGGATAAGATAGCCACCATACATGCTAGTCGCTTGCTGCAGCTCCACATATATTTTGCCTTACCCTTCCTATAAGCTTAAATAGTTTTGATCGCGAGGGTGCGAGATTGCTGAGTCCCTGTGGCTCACAGATTACTATAACTCCAGATGCAGGTCTAGGTGATTCCGCTCCAGGTGACGAGTACGAGCTCAAGTGGGAGTTCGACGAGGACTCTCAGCGTTACTACGTGTCTTTTCCCGATGATCAGTAGTGGTGCCTAGTTGGGGTTCGATTCAGGGCCTTGTCGCATGTTGGGTTTTCTTCTATTTTGGCGCCGTAGTCGGGCCATGAGTGTTGGTATGATGGATGTTATTTATGTACTTTGATGTGACGTGGCGAGTGTAAGCCAACTATGTATCTCCCCCTTTTATTATATATTACATGGGATGTTGTAATGATTGCCTGACTTGCGACATTGCTTTCAATGCGGTTATGTCTCTAAGTCGTGCCTCGACACGTGGGAGCTATAGCCGCATCGAGGGTGTTACAACTAGCTACCCTCCAATAGGTGGGAAGCGCCAGACTAGCCATCACTTGTCACCGTCGAAGAGCTCATGGACCATCCACAAGGGCCTACCGACAAGCCGACACCAAAGCTACTTCCAGCTATCGCTGCAATGCGACCCGCTAACCTTCATGGCCCGCAGTAACGTGGTAAGTCACCGGGCCGCCACGGAGCACATACCATGTATCAGCTCTCGTAGGCCTCCGCCACCACCCCATGTTATCCAGCCCCGACCAGATCTGTTCCAAATATGGTAGCACGCATTGTGAGGACCTACAACAACCGACAACCCCTAGCCTAGGCGCCACTTCAGTGCACCTAGACTCCGCTGACAAGGCTACCGTCGTCGCCTGACCCAATCGGGAACTAGATATGGCCGCGCGAGGCCGGTCGCCGGCACGACGCACACTGCCACCACCCATGGTCATGCACGTCGCCTCTAGAAGGTCGCGACCCTCCCCATCTCTAGAAGAAGCGGCGGGTGCACCCCATGCAAGCGTAGTGCCATGATACGTCTCCAACGTATCTATATCTTTATTTTTAATGCTAATATAATATCACTTTTATATGCTTTTTATATTATTCTATTGACTAACTTATTAATTTAGTGCACAATGTCACTTCCTGTTCTTTTTCTTGTTTTTGGTTTCACATAAAATCCATATCTAGGAAGGTCCAAATATGATGCCAAATATTGACGATTTATTCTGGACAACAAAGGACCCAAGAAGCTTTAGGAGAGATCAAGGGGACCCATGAGGAAGCCACATGGACACATGGCGCGGTCTAGGGGGGTGGCTGCGCCACCTGCCCATGTGGGGCCCATGAGTCTCCATTTCACCTAATTCTTCCGCCTATAAATCTGACAATTACCGAACCCTGAGAAACGAACCTAAAATAATTTTATCGCTATTGCAAGCCTCTGTTCCGAAGCGATCCCATCTGGAGCCCTGTTCTGGTGCTCTGTCGGAGGGGAAAGTCACTACGGGAGGCCTCTTCATCAACCTTGCAGCCTCGATGCTGATGTTTGAGTAATTCCTTTAGGACCTACGTGTCCATAGTAGTAGCAAGATGGCTTCTTCCTCTCTCTCTCTCTCTTTGATCTTTAATACAATGATCCCCTCTGAGATCAATCTGATGTAATTCTTCTGGTGTGTTTATTGGGATCCGATGATTTGTGGATTTGTCATCATATTGGTCATTCAATATAATTGAATCTTTTGAAGTTTCTTTGATGTATAATTGAGTACCTATGTATGCTTTCCGAGTTATTTCTTGTATGGCCAAGATAGATGGGTAATTCTTCAAAGGGAGTGGCGCATAGTAGTGGGTTCAACCTCATGGTGATATATATATATATATATATATATATGAGTGAGAGAATGGGGAGAAGGCACGTGATGTGTTGTTGCTACTAAGGATAAACTGACGGAGATTTATATTATTGCTAGGTTTCTTTCTGCCTACATCATGTCATCTTACTTATTGTGTTACTCTATTTTTCATGAAACTTGATACCTTGAGATGCTTGTTGGACAACAGTTTCAGGGTGGAGTAATAGTAGTAGATGCAGTTGGATTACGGTCTACTTTGTCACACAAGTGATGCCCATACAAGATTATGCCATGATGATCATAGTTATGAATGTTGTGTATCTGTCAATTGCCCAAAGTAATTTGTTTACCATGCCACTACCTACTTTATAGAGAGAGATGCCACTAGTGAACGTATGGCCCTCAGATCCATTCTCTATTAATACTTATGTTGCTCTATTGCTCTTTTATTCACTTTTATAATTTTGTTGTTTTGCTATGTCACTATCTATCACTACTTACTTTTAACCTTACAACTAGCAAGATGAGGGGATTGACAACCCCGTTGCCAAGTTGGGTGCAAGCATTTATTTTGTTCGTGTACATGTGTTGCTTATCTTGTTAGCTTGTGGACTCCTATTGGTTCGATTAAACCTTGGTTCTTAATTGTGGGAAAATACTTTCTGTTGTTGTGCTACATCACCCTTTCTTTTCGGTGAAAT
This sequence comes from Triticum urartu, assembly GCF_003073215.2. Classification (NCBI taxonomy): domain Eukaryota; kingdom Viridiplantae; phylum Streptophyta; class Magnoliopsida; order Poales; family Poaceae; genus Triticum; species Triticum urartu. The sequence goes on from NC_053022.1 coordinate 336,332,543, forward strand.
CCAACAACTCCTACAGGAGTAGCACGGCACCGCAGGGTGACCTCAGCCCATGCCGAGCAACCCCGAGCGGTGGAGGGGAAGGCCCCACCGCCGCCGCCGACGGGGCTTCGCCTAGCAGCGTGTCGAGGTGACGGAGAGGAGGGGAGGAGGGGAGAAGGGGTGAGGGTGGAGTTGGCGGGGCAGCTAGGGTTTCCTCTCCGGTCGCTCGCGTGTGCGACTAGGAGGGAGGATGACAAAATAAAGATAAAAACCCAGCTCAAGTGAGCTCGACTGGGACAACCCATTTACAATTTTCTTCATGCATCCCCTTGCCTATTTGCCACCTACACGCGGCGAATAGGAGGTCTCGGCTGTGCGGGGCAACCAAACGTCAGGCTTTGCCCGGCATAGTTCGGGACACGGGTGTGCTATTTTTCGAAATTATCAAAAAAATAAAAAAATAAGACCATTTTTAAACGCAAAACTAAAATAATTTTTTAATATTTTTTTCAAATAGGTGAACATTTTTTGTAAAGGCAAAATAATCTTATGAATTCGAAACATTTTTTCCATTTTGTGCATGTGTTTCAAAAATGCAAAAGGAAAATAGAAACGAAAGAAAAAAATGAAAAAAATGTTCACAAATTTGAAACCTGTTTTAAAAAATAGAAAGATTCAAAAAAATAGAAATTTACAAAATTGATTTTTCGGTCAATTTTTAAGAAGTTATTGAAATTTATGTTTTCCGTGAATTGAAAGTATGATACTGATTTTGATTTTTTTTCAGTAATTTGGAAAGTTTCCGCGAATCCAGAAAATGTTCACGAGTGCAAATAATTTCAAGAATTTTTATAAGTGATCGTTAATTTAAATAAAAGTTCAAAATTATTTGCAAATTTTAACTTATTGATGAATTTGAAAAAAATGTTTACTAATTCAAAAACATACATGAATTAAACAAATGTTTGGACTTGAAAAAAAGTTCATGGATTTTAAAATGGAAAATGGAACCGAAAAAGAAAAAAGGAAAGAAAAAAGAAAGAAAAAAAAGAGAGAAGAAAACCGAAAGAGAAAACTGAGAAAAAAAGATTGTTGTTTAAAAAATACTTCGTCCGTTTCATAATATAAAAACATTTTTATATGAAAAACACTTATATTATGAGATGGAGTAGACTTTCGGTGTTTTTTTAGGGTACGCAAATTGCATACCATAGCTTTATAAAAGGAGAGAAAATTAGCATATGACATCTACCACTCGCTGCGAACAACGAGCGTAGCACAACACCACCTTCGGTTATCCTCAGGACAGCCACACACAACAACACAACTACGACACGGGAAAAACCTGCCCAAATCCGAAACACCTCGTCGCGTCTTGATCGATGCCGAACACCTTCAAAGAACAGCAACTCCACCTTTCTTTGGATTCATCTGCGACGACCATACATAGCGCCGGAGGTGAGCGGTCAGGGCCACGACGAACACCGGAGGAGCGCCAATAGGAAACTCAGTGTCCTCGCACGATGCTCCCAACAGAGAAACGACGTCGCTGACGCCGCCATCATGCCGCTCCAGAGGACCAAGGCTTTCGCCCGAAGACAGCTGCCAACACCAAGCACGAGGGAGATGGCAACACACTCGACGTCGCCTCCAGAGAGGGGAACGATACCCGCGGGTGCCATCGACACCGGCCGGCCAAAACCGGACAGGATTTTCATCTGTAATATTGTGCATCTCCACTCCGACGAGGTACCGGGCAACACTGTTCCTAAAACCTCGCACCGCTGTCACCGTAGCAGATCCGCCGAAGCCGCGTCGCCGTGGTCCAACACCACCCGCACTGCCGAGAGAGCGCGAACCAGACCTCCACCAAGATCGCCGTCGAGAAGCAACCACATCCTCCAATCGGAGCAAAAGCTAGATCCGCTCCATCGGCCTTCATCGACACCGAGAGACCGCCGCCAGATTGGATCTGGCCCGCCCCTCCAACCTCACTCCGGCGCCATCTCCACCGGGGCATCGCCGCGATCCCCTCACACGAAGGCGGCCGGAAGCCCGCTGCACGCCAGGACACCTTCCTGGCAGTGCCATCTCGGCGGCGCTGCCCCCATGGCTGATTCAATGCCGCCGCCACCGCCGATGCTGGCGCTCCACCTGCAACCACCAACCAGAAGTGCTCCTCGCCAGGATCCGGTGAAAGCCCTCGCCTTGCCCCCGCTGTGCCTTCAACCGAACCGCGAGCCCCCGCACCGCCTGCGAGAAGAACGCCGCGACAGACCATGCCCGCGCCTAGCACGCGTTCCGCCACGCCGCTCGCGCCAAGACCGAAAACCCCAGCCTCCGCGCCGTCCTCCAGACACAGCTCCCCCGCGCGAAGGAGGCGCGTCGGGGTGCGCCACCCCAGCCCCCGCGAGCATCGCGACCGACCAGCACGCCGCGCAGCCCTGCTCCAACTCCTGCCTGCGCGCCCCACTGGCCACGACGCGCCGGCCTCCGAGCACCGCCGCCAGATCGAAGAAGAAGCCCCCCCCCCCCCCCCCCCCGCGGCCCCTACTCTAGGCAAGCGTGAGCAGATCCCGCCGCCACCGACACCGCGCGGGCTTTGCCCGGCGGTCCCCGGCGGCGGGGAGGGGAGGGAGAGGGGGAATCGAGGGGCCGACGGCTAGGGTTGCGCTCCCGAGTCGCCCGCGGGGGAGCGACACGGAGCCGGGTTTCTTGGCTCGTATTCGAGCAAAAAAAAAATCAGTGTCTTTTTAAAAAGAAGGAATAGCGGTGTTGTTTTATTCCCCACAGTTTCAATTATGTTTGGACATGCATGGTAAACAGGCTTTTCACGGTCTCTGGGAGGATCTCGAAACAGAAAGAAAAGAAGGCTTTATCACTCCCTTTCACTTTCACTTTTCATGGTTGTGTCGGTTTCTCGTCAAAAAACTAAATATAGAAACGCCTAAATTTCATGTTTTGACTTTTTTTAAAACCTATTCGAAATTCGATCTTAATTTTTTTTTTTTCGAAATCTGACTCTTTTGCTACCGCCAGGGATCATGACGGTAGGGTATAACAGCCTACCGCCAAGGTCTCTGTCGGTAGGGTTACATGCCCTACCGCCAAAAACCTCCTAAGTATTAAACACAGTGCGTGCTCGTGCCTACAGCCAAGTACCTTGGCGGTAGGGTTGTGCAGGCTATCGCCAGCCCGGTTGGTGGTAGCGATGTTTCGTACCGCCAAAGTCCCTGGCGGTATGCTGTTAGACCTACCGTCATGGACATCGCTACCGCCAAAGTCCCTGGCGGTATGCTGTTAGACCTACCGTAACGGACTCTGACGGTAGCAAAAGGGTCAGATTTCGATTTTTTCTTTCAAAATAGAGTCAAATCTTAAATAGGTTTTAGAAAAGGGTCAAAACATGAAAATTTGCCTACAGAAGCTACATGGAGCGCAGAAGCAGAACTGCACTGTCAATCAGTCACCATCTCGTCAATTGTGCAGTCCCGGAGGCATCTGGGGACTTGGAATTATTGGATCTGCGCTCACGGTCACCGTGTACTCGTTAAGCATTCATTAGCGAGGCATCTGACGGGGATAGGTTCAAGATTGCCTCGGATTTTTCTTTTCGAAAATGGATCAGCCTCGGTTTGTGCATCGAGCGATGCACTTCATCTTGATGTTATCAGGATGCAAGAGCGAAATAACATGTGTCTTCTTGGTCCATTTTTAGTGCCACTTCCTTCATTTTTTTTCATCTTTTTATATAAGGTGTATTTGTTTTCTGATAAAATTTCACAATCTAATATGTATTTTTTTATAAAGGGTGGACTTTTTTGTCTTAAAATGAAGCATTAAGAGGAGTTTGCACTTTTTTAATTCATTGTAATTTCTATTTTAACTCTTCAAAAATAAAATAAAAAATCCCTCTCCCGATTGCATGTACGCCAATGCCCTGAAGATGGATACGGCTGTAAGAGATGCAGACCAAAACTCCAATGCTTCTTTGGATTGGAGCATAACCAGGATTTTTGTGGGATTTCAATCCTCGGGAAATTTTCCTATGAAACACGTTTGGGTTATAGGACGTTCGACCTCTCGGAAAATTTTCTGGTGCGAAAAGTGAGCCACGGTACAAAGGGAATTCGGAGGCGTTGAAATGCCCATCATTCGATCGCACGCGCACAGCGCACCGGTGCGTGGCTGTCGCGCGTATGTCCAGCTCCAGCCGTCGGTCACCTCCTGGCCAATCACCAGAACTTACCACTAAACCATGAGCGTACCTACGCCTCGCGTTTCGATCCTTGCTACGAATGGATCGTGACTGGCAATCTGTGGGTGCAGCTGGGACGGCGGGAATCTTGAATTCCCGGTACAGTACAAACTGCATGCAGAATACTCCGGTACAAGGAATAATATGGTGACGGTGGCAGTGGCACGGCCGGTCCACGAGTTTTTTTTTTCGAAACGGAGGCAAGAAACGGAGGCAAAAGATTTGCCTCATCAATTAAATAAGTAGAGAATAAAGTTTAGAGTTATACAACACACCCACAGCAGCGGCATGACAATTACTCGCGCAACAACAAGTTCCCTAGTCTTTTAGCGCCAGCGGTTACCCAAAGCTTGGCCTCGTCCAGAATGGTGGTAAGGATAACAGGCGGTGGCATGCACTTGTGACGGAACACCCTAGCATTTCTTTCGTTCCAAATTGTCCAAGAGACAAGCATGGTAAGGGAGGCCATAGCATGCCAATTAGGATTGGTACAGTCGGTTCTCTTGTCCCACCACTCTTTGACGGTTTCGTGGAGGTGCCACGTTGATGTATCCATGTGATGTAAGCCAATCTTCTCGATGATGGCTCTCCAAAGCCTAATCGTGTAGCGGCACTTGAAGAAAAGGTGAGCACCCGTTTCCTGCTCCCTCTTGCAAAGAGGGCAGAGGCCGCAATTTGGCCACCCACGCCTCTCCAAGTGATCGGCGGTCCAAATCCTATCTTGCAATGCCAACCAGGAAAAGAATTTAACCTTGGGAGGAGCCCAAACCTTCCAGACCATGCGGTCCATGGGAGAGAGGGTCAAGCCAAGGAACTGAGCCTTGTATGCGGTAGCCGCCGTGTAGATTCCGTCATTCGCGTGTTTCCAAACAATTTCATCTTCGCTTGTTCATCAAGGTGGAAGTTGTGCACAAGCATCCAAAGAGTGAAAAATTCCCGAATGTGGTTGCTGGAGAAAGTGGTGTTGTGGCGGATTTTGAAGATCCATGCATTCCCTCAAAGAGCCTCACGCACCGACCAGTTCTTCCGTCTTGATGCCTCGTAGATTAGCGGCGCAATATCCTTGGGCTTGCGACCAAGAAGCCAGGGGGCATCCCAAAACGGTGTTCTAGGTGATGGTGGTAGAGGCGTAGAAAACTTGGCGGTCATCCTCGGTGCAAGGATTGCCAAAACCCACCCACAGCTTGTGGGGTTCCGTCCATTCATACCAAAGCCAGCGAAGGCGCAGAGCACGTGCGAACTTGTCGGTATTGAGGACTCCTAATCCACCGTACTCCTTTGGTTGGCACACCACTTGCCAGTTGACCTTGCACTTGGCTCCCGTTGTTTTATCCGCGCCGGACCAAAGGAAAGCCCTCTCAATTTTGTTTAGGTTATGAAGTGATCTTGCTGGCACGATAAGAGGCCTAATAGAGTACACCGCTTGGGAGGAGATGACCGACTTGACGAGGGTCGTGCGTCCGATGGTAGTGATGTCTTGGCCCTCCCAAGTGACCAATTTGCCAGCCGCCTTGTCTTCGAGGTATTGGAAGTCAACATGCTTAAGTTGCCAAACAGAGAGAGGCAATCCCAAGTATTTAACCGGGAAAGATGCCCGTGCGGCTGACATGCTCTGAAGAATATGGTCAAGGTCAAGGTAATTGCAGCGGATTGGCACGACGGAGCTTTTTTGGAAGTTGGTGCATAGGCCCGTCACCTCGCCAAAGCCTCTCAAGATAGAGGCAAGGTTGTCAATGTCCTTCTTGATAGGAGCCAGCTTGATAGGAGCCAGAAAAACCGCCGCATCGTCAGCATAGAGGGAGGTTCGCACCATGGCCCCACGCCCACGGATCTTATGCAGGAGACCTTTTCGAGTTGCAAGGTCCAAAATCTTGTGGAGGGGGTCGATCGCAATGACAAAAAGTAGGGGGAAATGGGGTCCCCCTACCTAAGTCCGCACCTATGCTTCACTGGAGGGCCGGGCAACCCATTTAAAAGGATCCGAGATGAAGATGTGGATAGAAGCACGGCAATCCAAGCCCGGAATTTGTCGGGGAACCCCAACCGTTGAAGCACATCAAGGATGTATTCCCACTTGATTGAGTCAAAAGCCTTCTTGATGTCAAGTTTGAACAGAAGAGCTGGGGTCTTGCACTTGTGTAGGCGTCTAGCAAAATTTCGCGCACACATGAAGTTATCATGTATGCTTCTTCTCTTGATGAAGGCGCTCTGAGCGTTTGAGACAAGGTCGTTCATGTGGGGGGCCAGCCGAAGTGAGAGAACTTTGGCAATGATTTTGGCAATAGCGTGGACAAGGCTAATAGGTCTGTAATCAGAGATGCCTTCCGCACCCTCCTTCTTGGGCAAGAGAACGACATTGGCAGAATTGAGCCATTGCAAGTTGGAGGTGTGTAGGGAATCGAAGCGTTGAATAACCCTCATAACGGAATGCTTGATGATTCCCCAACACTTTTTGAAGAAGGTTCCCGTGAAGCCATCCGGTCCAGGCGCCTTATTGCCAGGCATCTCCTTAATGGCCCCCCACACCTCATCCTCCGTGATGGTGTTGCCAAGGTCATGCAAGTCATGGGGCTCGGTGCTGAGCTCCTCCCAATTAAAATCTTTGTTGCACGTGCCTCTCCTCCCCATGACCTCAGAGAAGTGGTCATGGATGATCTTTTCTTTTACCTCATGTTCAGTCACCCACCCTTGTGCATGTTTGATACGATGAATGTAGTTTTTCCGTCTTCGGGCATTAATGCGGCGATGAAAGAATCTGGTGTTTGCATCACCATCCCTCAGATTTGAAATCCTGGCACATTGGCTTTTCCTAGCCCTCTCAAGCACCGCCAAACTAATAACCCTCCGCTTGAGCCTAGAACGTAAGTCACGTTCCTCGAGAGAAAGAATCCGCTCTTCTTGTGCAATGTCGAGGCGAAGAATCACAAGCAGGGCTGCATGTAGTTGAATCTTAGCCTTGGAAAAGAGCTTCTTGCTCCACTCGGAGAGCCGAATCGCAGTTTTCTTGAGCCTATGGTGCAAGACTTGATAAGGCTCCGTGTGACCCACGTGATCGTCCCACACCTACTGAACCACCTCGTTGAATCCAGGCAAAGATACCCAGAAATTCTCGAATTTGAAGGACCGTGGCCTTCTGGGGCCCCTGTCATCCGCGAGAAGGAGCGGACAATGATCGGAAAGGGAGGACGACAAAGCATGCAAGACATGGGTGTTGAATGTCGTATCCCATTCCGCATTGCAGAAGAAGGAGTCAAGCTTGCAAAGCGTTGGGTTGTCCTGCTCATTACTCCACGTGAAGCGTCTATTCTGAAGATGGATTTCCTTGAGCTCGCAGGATTGCAAAGTAGCGCAGAACTGGTTAATCCTACTTCGATTAACATTTCTCTTGTTTTTTTCACGTGCACGATAGATCTGATTGAAGTCTCCTAGAGCAAGCCAACCAACACCAGCCAAAGGCTTGTGGGCGGTAAGTTCGGCGAAGAAGTCGTCCTTGCAAGCATAGCCTGTGGGACCATAGACGGAAGTGAGTTTGTAACACATGTCGGTCGCACGGATGCAGACCATGCCAGAGATGCAATAGGTCGAAGCTGAGATATCGGAGACGTCAAGAACATTGTCGTCCCACAATAAAAGGATCCCTCCCCTAGTCCCAGTGGCCGGGCGTTGCGCGAAATTTTTGAGTCTGTTACCACCAAGGAAGGCAGCAACAAACTTGTCAACACTGGCAAGCTTCGTCTCTTGTAAGCAGACGAGTTGACACGAGGAGGCGGCGATCGTTGCACTGACTGTTGCCCGCCTAGCTGAGCAGTTTAAGCCACGGATGTTCCAACTGAGCGTGTTGATTGGCTGTATCAGCATGGGACACACCATCATGCACATAGACCTGACGGTCCTGACCATGTAGCTAGAAAGGACACAGAACATAGCCATTGATACAACTGTCCAACTGGAGCAGTACAACACCGCATGTAGCCCAACACAAGGCAACGCCATGCACCCCTGATACAACACACACACCTAAAAACGAAAGCAACAAGGCCACCCCATGACACATTACTTAGTTGGACTAACATAATCAACTAAAACAGCCCAAGCATGCAGACTGGGAGATCAAGCCGTAGCCGGCTGCGATCCCACGACTTCCTGTGCTAGATGGCCCTCTTGAGCAAGCTCCAGCGCACCCTCACCACCATGTTCCAGCAATGCATCCTCGACACCGTTGACAGCAGCATCATCAAGGTGGAAGAACTCCCTCATGGCCATGATCACCTCTGGAGCCAGCTGCTCCTTAAACTTGGCTGTGAAGTCGTTCAAGGTAGCCTCGTAACATCTTCTCCGTCTCTTGTGATTCCCATTGTGCGACAGACGAGCTTCTCCGCCACCTTGGCTGCTGGAGCTGCAACAACACCTGCACCCGCTCATTTGATCCTTTGCAGTGAGAGGCCGCCCTTGTTGGAGATTTTAACTCCTGCTAGCGTCTTCCGACGAGCCATTGGAGGACTGGGACGAGGCGACGCAGGCGGGGCGAGGATGCCCAGCTGCCGCTCCTCGAAGATGGGCGCCAGGGTCTCCACTCCGTCTTGTGCGGCGCGACGGTGCACTGGGGAGGGGGTACGCCTCATGGTGCCGACGCAGACCAGCGGCGGCGTTGGCGACGACTGGAAGCCAGGTGGCCTGGACGGCGATGGAAGGGGCCTCACCATGGCCTCAGGCGAGCACAGCTCGAGCAGAGGCTGGCTATGAGTCGCACCCAACAGGAGGGAGCTCCTGGTCTCGTCACGTTTAGAAGCAGGGCTTGGCGGCAGGACCGTGGTTGGGGAGAGCGGCGGGGACACTGGTGGAGTGCGCTCATCTTGGGATCGCAGCCTGGAGGAGCGAGGTGAGGCGTGACGGACGGGGCTACGCCCACGCGCAAGCTGCTCCGCCGGCAGCTGGACGGGCAGCAGCTCGAGGACACGAGTTGGCTCACCACTACCCGATCCCGAGCCTCGCAGAACTGCAGCAGAGCCGGGGCATGCAAGGGGGGCAAGCACAGCAGCGTTGCCCTCCCGTTGGTGCCCCCCCCCGAGCGGTCCCTGGTGCGGTCCTGGCCATCATCGCGGTGGTGCTCGCGAGTGTTGCGAGAGAGCGAGCGCCGCACCTTGGCGCCCCAGCCCTCCCAAGCACGGCCACCATCGCGCCCGCGCCGGCCGTCGCGGTCGCCGTCATCTTGGCGCCTATCCGGGCGCCGCTCAGTACACCCCTGCGCAGGTCGGCGATCCCTTGGGGTGTACGTGCCATCGACAAACTTCCTATACCAAGTGAATTCATGAACTTCCGGTGGCGGCGGGTTGTCATCGTCGTCGCCGGCCTTGGAGTGGTCCTCGTGGAGGTCCAGATGGATGATGACGCAATGACGAAGGCCGCGCCGTCCCCGACGGCGGTGACCACGGGCCGGCAGCGTTAGCCATTTGACCTTGGGGATGGCACTGGGATCGGCCGTCCATGCCCAAAGTGCCATGTCCCTCGTGTCCTCCTTGCGAAGGGAACGTGGCTCGATGTAGTCGAGAGAGCAGCCACGGTCGATGAGGAAGGTGGCGATGTAGTTGTTCCAGCCGTGCAGCGGGACACCTTCCAAGCAGAGCCGGACGTGGTGGAGCTGGTCCTCGTTGTCGGCGTGCGCTTCAAGCCTCCACTCACGCACATAGATGCGGTAGCCAGCGCCGGGAAGATCACCGCGGGACAGAGCCTCGGCGCAGTGGTGCTGATGCATAAACCGAACAAAGAATTGCTCGGGATAGTGCTGGACCACCTCGACGTCCGCCTGACGCGCGCCCAGGGCCGTTGCAAGCTCAGAGGCCACCTGCCGGCAGGAGACGTCCTGCCGGCCACCCTCGAGCCAAGCGACCGCACCGTTGGAGGAGAGGACGGCCGCTTCCAGCTGCATCTCAGGCGTCGCTGGGACAACAACGAAGTCTTCCGCCGGCCGCAGCGAAGCGTCACCAGGCCGTAGCGAGGCGCCACCAGGCCGCGCCATGTTGGTCCGAGGGGTAGCAGGCAGCAGCAGCGGGCGAGGGGCTTCCTAGCCACGACCCAGGCGAGATGCCCCGACGACAGCAGCAGTAGGGCGGGGGAGAGGTGGTGGAGGCATGGCTAGGCTGTCAAGAGAGCTCAGAGGCTTCCAGAGGTTTTGACAGCCGCGCGATTTGTGCCCATTTTGTAGGCAGCGGGAGCAGCGAATTGGGTCGCGGCACCCCACAGCACGATGACCTCGGAAGAGGCACCGACAACACCGGCCTAGGAGCCATCGGGGAATGGGCGCCGGCTTGAATGCCGGGGCGGCCAAAGCCGGGCGGCGCGGGCCTTTACGCGATGCGACGAGGCGCCAGTCGCCAGTCACTTCATCCTCGCGCCCCGCGCAGGGCTGCAACCCCGGCATTGAAGACGCACCGGCAGCATGGTGGAAGGAGGCCAGCTGCCTCCCGACAGCACAATTAAGGCTGGCTTTGCCTGGGACTTGAATGCGCGAGGAAGCTGCAGCAGGGGCGGCGAGCCCCGGCCCAACCAAAGCCTGGCTCGGAGATGCACTTGGCGGCTGCGAGTCGGGGACGAAGCCGCCTGAAGAGGTAGATCCGTCCTGACCTGCCGGCAGCGAATCTGGATCTGGCGAGGCTGCAGCAGATGAGCACCGGAAGGACGAAGTTCTCCTAAGCAGCGCGAGCTGGATGCCAACAGGGCCGCCAGCAGGCGGCGGCGGCAGGGGCATAAACCAGGAGGCGAAGCCAGAGCAGGGAGCTGCGGCCGCCCCCGCTGGCGCAGGCGCAGGCGCGGGCGCGGGCGCGGGTGGGGAGAGCGTGGGCGGGCACATGGAGTATTTGTTCTCCGGTCCACGAGTTCATTTGTGCGGTGGATCGGCCTTGCGCTGGGCCCGGACGTAGCGGATCCAGACAAGCAATGCAGCCAATGACTCCCTTGTGTCTATCTCCATCTCCACGACCTTCGGTGATGATACCGCGTAAGAAAAGCAATGGAGCCAATGGCTCCCTCGCCTCTATCTCCATCTCCACGACCCCCTTCGGTGATGGTACCGCGTAAGAAGAAATGAGTCAAAGCATCTACAACCACGGATAGGTTAATTCGAGCCCTTATACATTTATGTGCATGTCCGAAAATGCCCATGGACAATGACCAGACGGAAATTGGATCTCTTCATTTGCAACCACGGTCTCGACTTTTAAAACATCAGATCCATACAAACACACGCGTCGATCATTTTGATGAAACATACTCCCACCGTTTCTAAATATATGGACCACATACGAATGTATATAAATGCATTTTAGATTATAGATTCACTCATTTTACTTTGTATGTGGTCCATAGTGGAATGTTTACAAAGACTTATATTTAAAAATGGAGGGAATATAATTTAGTGCACACGAATACAAATTTTTCATACTCAATAATACAAAATCCAAAATAGTTTAAACATTAAATTTGTTGATGATGCATAGCTGATAAATTAAAAGCAAACTTGACTGATTTCAAGTGTGGGCCTACATGTGCTCCACAAGATCATCTAGAAGTTGCATATGCATATTGTTGATCTCGCATTTGTCGATGCATCTCTAAGAAGTTGGCAATGCTCTCTGCATCTTGTTTCGGGAGGCGGACTTGAACACTGGGCTTCTTAAAATCATGCGTGTGCACTGCCCCTTCACCCTCTTCCTCGAAAATCATGTTGTGCAAGATTACACAACATGTCATGAGCTATCAAAGTGTCTCCGCTTCCCACATTATCGCAGCTCCACGAACAATACCCCAACGAGCTTGGAGCACTACAAATGCCCTCTACACATCCGTCCTAGTTGCCTCTTACATTGTTGCGAAGCGGGTTTGTCCTCTCGAGGATTTGGGCATCATGTGATTCATCACTAGATATAGCATTAGCAGGGGGTGCATCCTTTTCTTCATTTTTCTGCAAGTCAAATAAAGGATACATTTTCTCCAAAATGGTAGCTACTCGCTCCGACATGTTAATCACTAAAGCACTAATGCGGAAATTATCAATGCAAAAGCGACTAATAGGATGCGATTGTGCATAACACTACAAGGGAAATGCTTATACACATGAGCTCATCAGTAGCATTTTTTTAAAAGGAAGCGCTGTTGCTAAATGGCAGCAATGCTTTGTTATTAAGAGTGTTACTACTATGTACATAGCAGTAGCGGTGTTTATACAAAACACACTACTATTATAATTGCCAGACCGTTGCAGGCAGGTTAGGTATACTAGTAGCTCTTATACATAAAAAGCGCTACTGCTATTGAACTTAGCAGTAGCGCTTTCCTCCAACTAGCGCTACCACTAAAAAAGCTACTGCTAATGATCATAGTAGTAGCGCTTGTTTCACTAAAGCGCTACTGCTATGTATCTTAGTAGTAGCGGTGGTTACGGACCAGCGCTACTACTGTAGGTACCTTATCCACCCGCGCGTATCCTCACTCTCCACTCACACTCTCACTCGCCCAACTCCGCCGCGCGCCGTCGCCCACCAGCTCCCAAGGTAACTCCCTCCATCTCCGCCCTCCTCTCGACCTCCTCCCTCTCACTGCCCTCCTCTCCCCTCCCATCGCCCTACCTCCATCCGCCGCCCCTCCTCCATCCTCCTCCTCCTCCTCCCTTCCCCTCCATGTGCCACCATGCCTCCTCCTCCCTCCTGCCTCCCTTCCTCCTTCCCCCCCCCCCCCCCCCCCCCCCCCCCCCCCCCCCCCCCCCCCCCCCCCTTTTCTTGTAGATTGTAGGTTTTTTAATGTTTTCCAAATAGAATAGAATGTAGATAGATGGATGGATGTAGATACTAGGGTATTTTTAGTAAATGTACAGGTCTTCTCAATTTTTAGGGTTAGAACAAGGTATTTTTAGTAAATGTTAGGGCTAGAACTAGCTAGGATGTTTTTAGTAAGTGATTAGAAATAGTTTATTTAGGAAGTGGTTAATAGAACTAGTTTATTTATAGTAAGTGGTTAATATAACTAGTTTATTTATAGTAAGTGGTTAATAGAACTAGTTTATTTATAGTAAGTGGTTAATAGAACTAGTTTATTTATAGTAAGTGCTTAATATACTAGTGAATAGGTTTTTTGAATATAAAAAAGTTTTAGTAATAGAAAATTTTAGTAATATAATTTTTTAGGTATAGAAAATTTTCAATTATAGAAATCTATTGGAATTCTATATGAGAATTTTTTAGGTATCTAATTTAGTAATAAAAAATTTAGTAAGAAAATTTAGGTAGAGAATTTTTTTGTAATGCTGTTTTTCAATATAGAAATGTATTGGAAAATTTAATTATTTTTATGTCATTATCACTTTGTCATCAAATAATGCTATATGAGATTTGATGATCTAAAATTTTACTCGGTGGAATATGCAGGCTTTGTAGAGTTGTGTCTCCTTGGAGTGATCGTCATCCGAGCTACCTCTACTTCCTCTACACCCGAGTCGGTGAGCTAACAGTCCACCTCCTCCTTCTCTACTCCTCGGTGTTGAATAGAGTAGAACTAGGGTATTTATTTATGCTTCTTAACCAAATGAAATATTTCGGGTTATAAGATATATAGGGATGTTTTTGTCATTGAACCAATGAAATGCATCGTTGTATGTGTATGGACATCTTTGTATCGCAGGGAGAATCCGAGTGGCCTATGTTTTGCCGGAGTGTTGATTCATTTCCGTTTCGGTAAATTTCAGGCGCTCGATATGTCCTATTTTAGCAAAGGTCATGCGGGATTTTTTCGTGAATTTAAGCATGACTTGTGCTAGAATATGTAAGAAATATCAAGTGCCCCGGATTTGCTAGAAAGAGAATGAAACGATATTTCGAGTTGACTTTAAGTCTGTCGGGGCTACATACATGACAGTCAAAAAATCAGTGAGAGAGAGTCTGCACCATATATGAGAGAAGAAGAATTCCGACTATTGTCGTGGGGGTCGCTTCTCCTTCTTCTCTTTGTGCTATACCTTTGTTATGCACTAGGGGAAGAAGGATTAGCGGCCATCATTGGCGGTCGAAAAAATAGTGAGGGAGTGTCCACCATATATGAGAGAAGAAGAATGCCGGCGGTTGTCATGGGGGTCGCTTTTCCTTCTTTTCCTTGTGCTAGATATTTGTAATGAACTAGGGAAAGGAGGAGTAGCGACCATCACCGACGGTCGCAATATCAGAGAGGGAGTGCCCACCATATACATGAGATGAGAGTTTAGTAAGGAAGACTCGACAGACCTAAAGTCAACCCGTTGCATATTGAGTAATAGTGATCTGTGTGTTGAATTTCCTAGTGGTTGCCTCCGATCGATTTTTAATTAATATAATGTTTCAACTATGAACATAAAAAATGTCTAACGATGAAAGGGAATTCGTTATGTGTGAATACCACGAAGACAAGCGCGGCCTGTGCGACAGGCCTCACCTAGTTGGTGGTAGGCACTTCAGCATCGTGCTGGATGAGAACTTTGAAGTGGATATAGTAAGTCACAATGACAAGTCTTTTTTTTGTAATTAAGCATGACTTCTACTTCTTTTGCTTGAACTTATAATTTTATTTTTTTACTATTCTACTAGTGTATCCCCTGTCATGCAAGAATTATTGTCTTGGATAAGATTGGTTTCAGTACTATGGAAAGTATGGAGGTAAAGAGAGTTCACTTGAGGACCGAGCATAGTTATACTTTTGTCATAAAGTTATACAATTCAGACACCTATACCTATTTTGAATGCAAAAATTGGAGAGCACTATGCAAGGCTTATGCATTTGAGCCTGATATGCTTATGACCTTTGATATTCGTCCGGAAGATGAAATTGAAGGTAATATCGACATCTGGGTCGATGTGCAGACGCCTCTAGTTCTACCATTATGTGAGTTTCTCAACCATATTTATTAAGTAATTTATATTGTTTATTTAAAAATAGTTGACAACTAATTTCTATTGACAGCTTATTTCCATTCAAGGAAACATATCCCGCGCTTGGTAGACAACACCTACTACAGTGCCGGGGCTGAACTAAACTGCAAGGGGATAGGTCATTATGTTTCATGGCTTGAGGATCTTGATACTGTCAAGACAAGTTATTTTCCTGGACTTCGGGATATTAGTACTCAAAACGTGCGACCACTAGTGTGCGTATTGAACTACAGTTACATCTATTTAGGAAAGATGGTAAAAAAATACTATTTGTCCTTAGTGCATCTTTTGCATACATTATTTTTAAGCTAAACTTCATTGCTTTGTATATTACTACGATGTTCTTCAACAGGGACTTTCGTTGAGTGTTGTGCCTCGTTGGATCGAGCCTAAAGGTCGCCTGACAATGGTTAGCTTACGGGCAAGATATCCTACATTGCACATGAGTGCATTCATCATTTCTCGAAGCGACCAAGTCTTAATAGTCAAAGAATGGAGCAAAATTGTGAAGGATTGCATCAGAGAAGTACTAGGGGTAGAAATCAGAAGCGCAACCCATAATTAGGAGATAGGTTCACCTGCATGCTCCAATATGATGAAGCAGGAGTGCTACACATGTTTTATGCTATTTTACTTGAGAGAGCAGCAGGAGTGATTAGCTAGCTAGAATGAGTTTGAAGATGATGATGTGCTACACTATGACTATGATGATTAAATAGCTAGTGTTGGTGGTAATGACTATGATGATGATTATTAGCCAGTGTTGGTGGTGATTAGATAGCTACCATAGCTAGTGTTGGTGGTGATTAGCTAGCTAGAATGAGTTTGAACATGATGATGTGCTACACTATGACTATGATGATTAAATAGCTAGTGTTGGTGGTAATGACTTTGATGATGATTAAATAGCTTGTGTTGGCGGATTAGATTAACATGTGGTGCACCACATGTTGCCTTCACTTGAACCTAATCCACCTTCATTTCACACATTGTTGTATATACTAACTAATCATGATCATAAAATTATATGATGAAAGTACTGTGTATAAAATCTATACAAATACAGCAAAAATAAACTGGAATTTCAAAAATGCAGGAAAAATAAGTTGTAACACTTTTCAGAAGAAACGCTACTGCTACTTACCACTATCAGCAGCGCTTTTGCAACACGAGTGCTACCGCTAACTAGGTGTAGCAGTAGCGCTGGAAAACAAGCGCTACTGCTACTAGTTAGCTATAGCGCCTTACTGGTAGCGCTTGTACAAGCGCTACTAGTAGCTCTAAAACCAGCGCTACTACTAGGGTTTTCCCTAGTAGTGTAAGGCTATGAAGCACAATAAAATCAGCCCCTGACCCTCCTATTCACCGTGAATGCTCATGGGCGCCCATATGGAGTACAATTTGTCTGACCTCCATACTAGCATTGCATTTGTCACCAATATTATAAGTTGCTAGTACGAGATGAATCCAAACCAGAGTTTGGAAATAGACTATTATATAAGTTGCTAGGAAACTGGACAAAAGGGTGTTTACTACTCGATGAACAAGAAGGTAAAAATAGGAATTAAAAGACACTACTGTCGTGACGGTGCTAAGCAGTAAACCGTTCTCTTGGATTCAAAGTCACCACCACAAATATGAAAGGCCAATAAGTGCGAGCAAACGCTCTTTATCATATCATCTATCCACTCTTCATATGCACAAGTGGGCGGTTCCCGGTACAAAACATGTTCTACACTAACGTAGACTTCATGCCACATATGCCACCAACCGTAGCTTCCCCACGCCCGTTACCACATCCAGTCAATTAAGGGTTTCCCCGTGGATGCAACCAGATATGGGTTTACCTATAACTCCCCTATCAATTGCAAAGATTAGGAACTGATGATTTTACTATGGCCTTCAATTACCTCAACATCCTAACCCATACATCGACAATCGTTCCTCCATGGCCAATCAGGGCAATAATGCAAGCGAGACCTCCTCTCAACATTCGTGAAGAATACTAACTCGAACAAGAACAACAGCATATTGGATCACATGAAAATAATAGTAATTGTAATCATAAGAGAGTTCACCCGTATCGCCGAGAACAAATACAACTACTCAAACAATTTAATGGTACACATATAGGAGAGGGTAAAGTTACAAGCTGGCATCGAGTCGGTAAAGGGAGAAGGCATGGTGGCGCCGGTGATGATGATGATATGGTGGCAGTGCCCATGGTGGTGATGGAGATGGCGGCGCTGGTTGGGGTGCCGGTGCGGTGGAGATGGCACCAACCCGAAGGTCGGTGCTCGCATTAGTGAAGCCTCCTCTTCTTCCCTTGATCTTGTCCCTCTTATAGGGTGGTGGATAGAGTAGCAATGGAGATGAACTTGGATGTGTTGGTGATGAATGAGATGAGATGCCGGTGGCTAGGGTATGTAAGTGCATATATAGGACGCCTCCTCGGTCTCCTCCGTTGATGGGATGCATCCAAGGGCTCAAGATGAGCCTTATCCTCTCCCAAACTCTTCCTTATTGTCCAAGGATCGCGTGCGAACAAACATGGGTGAAATCGGTGAAGAATCATGTTTGACTGGGCAACTTACGAAGTTTTCCACATCTCATATGACCATGAAACCATGAATGGTTGTATGGTACGTTGTCTTGTGTTGTGTGCCTCTTCGGTAGCGGCCGCCATTTCTTCATACGTACTCCGATTTTGATGTTCTTGGACTTGTTGGATTCATGAGAGCAACGCCAATCCATTTATTTTATTAGATATTGATTTAGAGAACTATGGAAAAATCACCTTTTCTGTCTTCTAAAATGCTCAGGTCTGGTATTATAAGTCCTTCTTAATGATCCCATCATTGGTCCTTTCATCGTGCTTGATCCTGGTTGCTCCAAAACACCTGTAGACACAAGATAACAAAGAAAACTAATAAAAAACAAATAAAATACTAAATGTGAAATGCTCATAAGAGATAGTGCAAACACCGGTAATCATGCATAATGGACAACCATTTGGTTCAATGGGACATAATATATGAAGAAAACATGCAAGAAATAAGCTAAAAATCCATAAAATGTAAAGCCATCAACCTCCCCACACTTAAACCTTACTCATCCTCGAGTAAGAAGGTTGAATAACAAAAGCTCACATCTACCAACTCTAAAGCTTACATTGAACCAAACCCAAAAACTGATACCCATGTTCATCGTGCAAGCATGCAAAAGTTAACCGGCAAGGGAGTGATACAAACTATCCCCTTAGTTATGTTGCCATGGAGGTTGAGAAAGAGGGAAATATTTTTCTGGAGCCCAAATTTCCATTACCAAAGGTTTAGAGAGAAGGTCAATATTATGTTAGGAACACAAATATCATAGACAAAATAAATCATGCATCAGCAATCGCTTCAAAAACACCAACCTGAGGCATACCAGGTACAATAGCAAGATTGTTTGTTTGTGTTATTCAACCACTCAAATACCTATGTAGCACTGAGTGCAAGCCTATGCCTCGCACTTAAGGGAAAAATAGAATAATTGTTGGGGCTTTGAGAAGTCAAAAACAAAGAAATTCTAGAATCAACTCAGCTGACCACTAGGCAATGGACAAGGCCTTATGATCCATTTCAATGCAAGGAGTAGGGATCGCCATGCTACTAGGATGCACATAGAGCTATGAATATGCGAAAGTTCTAATTTGGACTAAGTGTGGGTGCATCCAACTTTCTTCCTCATGAAGACCTCGAGCTTTTGAGGATGCTCGTCATCGAAATATACAAGCCAAGTTCTAGAATGCAAGTTCCTCACTAGTATGAAACATGAAGCTCATGAAACTTTATACTCTACAATGCATGAAGTGGTGCTACTTCGAAGCACAAGTGTATACTAACAAGGATAATGGTGTTGCTCCTTCTCTCTTCCTCACTTTTTTTTTACTTTTTTCTCTTTCTTGTTGCACCTCCATGGCGCATCTTTATTCTCTCTCTCTCTCTCATAGGAGCAACACCTTACAATGACGAACAATACACTTTACAATGACTCACTTAAACTAACGTAATCATAACTCAACACTAGAAACATGAGCTAAACTCTATATAATGAATTCCTCTAGCAGTGTACCAGTATGTGCAATGATCCAGCGTAGCATAGACATAAAAAAGGGCAAGCCATAAAAATATCAAGCTATCCATACTATGATCATGCAAGGCGAAGGAAAATGTATCTCTAATCATATAATGTAATATGATGGTAGTGCATGCTGATATGCTCAAAATATCTATGAAAATGCCATGTGGGTAGGTAAGGTGGCTATTTTGTGGAGATGTGGTGTTTTATGTGCAGGAGAACAAGAGAAGTCCTCCAACGGGTTTGGATATACCTATGAAGTATGCACCAAGTCTCAATGCCAGAGTGAGCAATGCATGGTACCGTAGAGGCTATCAAAATAAGATGAACTAAAGTGCAATAGGCTTCAAACTTTCATTTATCATAAAGAACTCAAACACTACACAAGAGCACTACTAGGGAAAAGCCTAGTAGTAGCACGGGTTTTAGGTGTATCAGTAGCGCGGGGAACCCGCGCTACTGCTACGACGCTACAACTAAAGGCTAGCAATAGCGTGGGTTCACCCGCGCTACTGCTATACCTACTTAGTAGTAGCGCTTCCTGCAGAAAGCGCTATTGGTAGTTACTGGCAACACGCCTCTCTGCCCGCGCTACTGCTATTATTATGTATTCTATTTCTTTTTTATTTTATATCATATTCATACATCATTATACAAGTTTTCATACAGTTGCAATTTAGAGATTGTTTTTACATCATAATGAGTTATTACATCATTGGGTGAAAGAACTGTGGATTAGTTTCAAGTGGATGGATCCTAAGTGACCAAGTCATGGATTATCGTGATAATCCATGACTTGGTCACTTAGGACCCATCCACTTGAAACTGATCCGCGGTTCTTTCATCCAATGATATAATAACTTATCATCATCATCATCATGTCATTAACAACTTATCATCATAATACATCATTGTCATATAACAACTCCTCATGATCATCATTTTTGTCCATGAGACATCATATAACAACTTGGTCACTAGTGATAATCACAACTCCTCGTCCTCATCATCATCAACTCTAACACATTGTAACACATAATAACACATTGTACCTAGGACCTACTCCTCTCTCATAGGACCTACTACCCTCTCTAAGGTAAAATAGCATAAAACAAGATACACCCTGACGCTCCATTACGGAGAATGGAGATTATCCTATCTCCAATTCTTGCGCTTCACACAATGTTGCTTCCAAGTATCTCTCTATGATTGTCCATACACTTTTTTCATTCTTTGATTGTCATGTCTTCATTGGTTTTAGAAATCCGGTATGAACAGCGGTGAAGCCTAGGATGACCTGGCCATAAGCTAATAACATCAAGGTGACCTTTCAAAAACATCAGATCAGGCACACAATCCTTCGGGATTTTCTGTTAAAAACAATATAATAATAACGTCGTAGTTAGCAATGTAGTTTAGATTTAGAAGAATTTATGCAAAAGATGCACGTATGTCGTAATAGTAAAAAATCTTACAATGCCATCTCCATGGATGTTACCGTAGTTCAACACGTGCACTAGTGGCACATATTGACCATAATGTGCAGGAGTTTCATGATTGATATTGTAATTCTCAACATCAATAATAAATGAGATAAGATGATCTTTCCTCTGATACATTAATTCTGCACCATCGGTGTAGTAGGTTTTGTCTACCATCTTCCGTACATTTTTTGAAGAAGGAAAATAAGTTATCAATCAAAATAAGCTGTCAACTATTTTGAAATAAAAATATAAATTACTTAATAAATATGTTTGAGAAACTCACATAGCGGTAGAATTGGAAGCGTATCAACAAGGACCCAAATGTCCATATTCTCTTCGTCGATGTCAGGATCACCAAGATCCAAGGTGACAAGCATACCCTCATGAAAATCATACGTCTTGCAAAGTGCTTCCCAATTCGGGCAACCAAAATGGGATACACTCTCAGAATTATATAGATTTATAGCAAAATCATAACCATGATGGGTTCTTAGGTGAACTATCTTTGTCTCCATATTTTCATGATCTTCAATATCCAGCTTCTCCAAGACATAGTCTCTTGCATGGCATGGGATAAGCTAGTCGAATTGTAAAAGACAGAAATTACACGTTGAAGAAGCATAAGTCGTGCTTAATTACAAAAAAACACTTGTCGCCGTTGCGTACCATTTCAACATCAAAGGTCTCGTCGAGCTTAATACTGAAGCGCTGACCTTCTACCAGGTGAGGCCTGTCGCACAGACCTCGGTCGTCGCCGCACGAGTCGCACTCTGGGAGCCTATCATCGTCGTCATACATTTCCTATGTTCATAATTCAAAGATTAAACTTGTACAATTCAATATATGTACTATAGAAACTAAATTAGATCATTATTATTCATCATGGGTTGACTATCGGTCTGTCGACTTAAAGTCAACCGAAAATGGCGTTAAATGCTCTTTTCGGCATTTCCAACGCACTCGATATTTCCTATATTATAGCACTAGCCATGCCAAAGTTCATGGGAAAATCCGGCATGACCTTTGCTAAAAAAGGACATATCGAGCGCTTAAAATTTGCCGAAACGGAAATTAATCAACACTCCGGCAAAACATAGGCCACTCGGAGGTGTTCCCTGCAAACATGGCCACTTGGGCAATCACATATCCTATTTGAGCAACACTAGATATACATGTTTATATCTACATCATATGAGCATTCAAACTTGATGGTCATTGCATTTCAATGGTTGAAAATATGAACAAAAACATTTCAAAATATCTTATATATAATCCTAACATAACTAAATTTGCCAATATAGGTCTCTCTCTCTAAACCAGTTCTATTAAGCACTTACTAAATAAACTAGTTCTATTAAGCACTTGCAAAATAAACTATTTCTATTAAACACTTACTAAAAACAATGCAAAGTAAGTGTTGTACTCTATTGAACACCACTTACTAAAATTCCTATTACCCTAGTTCTACCCTAAATTTTCTTACTTCTATTACTAAATTTAATACCTAAAATTTTCTATTCTTAAAATTTCAAAAATAGAGGGAAGTGGAGGGAGTAGGAACGAAGGGAGGGGTGAGTGAGGGTGGAAGGGAGGAGGCAGACGGATGAGGCAGGGAGGAGGAGGACGGATAAGGCAGGGAGGAGAGGACGAACGAGGCAGGGAGGGAGGTGGCAGGGAGGAGGCGGGAGTGAGGAGGGAGAGGGAGGGATCGGGAGAGGGACGAGGAGGGGATGGAGGTGGAAGGAGGAGGGATGGAGGAACTACCTCGGTGGAGGAGGAGAAGGAGCGGCGGCAGCGGCGGGCGACGACAGTGGTCGGGGAGGGCCGAACGTCGGCGACGGCGGACGATGAGGAGAATGGGGAGTGAGAGTGGGAGTGGAGAGGGGGAGAGTGAGGGGGTGGACGGTGGAGAAGATAGGATGGGTTTAGCAGTAGTGCGTGTTAGGGGAAAGCGCTACTGCTAAACTACCTAGCAGCAACGCGTTTCAGGGGAAAGCGCTACTACTACACTTAGCTTGGCGGCAATAGTGGAGTAATTTTAGTAGTAGCGCTCTTTGTGCTTGCTACGCTACTGCTATGTCTATAGCAGTAGCGCCTGCTATGGACACGCGCTATTGCTAAGTAGCACTAGCGCCTCATTTTATTCAGCGCTACTGCTAAGGTTCTGTGTATAAGGTTTTCCCTAGTAGTGGAGTATCATGGTGTCAGGTTGCATAAGAATCAAAAGCTAAGTACACCTAGATGATAGTTTGGCGGAGATAACCCCATTGTGCGCCCTAAATCGACGAAAGATGTTGGGTTCATTAGCAAAAAGCCTCTACAATCATTCAATCGCTAATCAAGCCACCACTAGAGTTCCCAACTTATGTAATTAGGTGGAAGAAAGGCAACCGTTCAGAGGACTCCTTTATTGGGTCATTGATAAAACAACATTGCAATGTTTTTCATAAGATAGCAATGTTGGGTTTCGTAGTAATTTCAAAAAATTTCCTACGCACACGCAAGATCATGTGATGCATAGCAACGAGAGGGGAGAGTGCTGTCTACGTACCCACGCAGACCGACTGCGGAAGCGTTGACACAACGTAGAGGAAGTAGTCGTACGTCTTCACGATCCAACCGATCAAGCACCGAAACTACGGCACCTCCGAGTTCGAGCACACGTTCAGCTCGATGACGATCCCCGGACTCCGATTCAGCAAAGTGTCGAGGAAGAGTTCCGTCAGCACGACGGTGTGGTGACGATCTTGATGTACTACAGCAGCAGGGCTTCGCCTAAACTCCGCTACAGTATTATCGAGGACTATGGTGGCTGGGGGCACCGCACACGGCTAAGGAATAGATCACGTGTATCAACTTGTGTGTTCTAGGGTGCCTCTGCCTCAGTATATAAAGGACTAGAGGGGGGAGGCTGGCCGGCCAAGGTGTGGCGCGCCAGGAGAGTCCTACTCCCACTGGGAGTAGGATTCCCCCCCCCCCCAATCCTAGTTGGAATAGGATTCGCGGAGGGGGAATAGAGAGAGAGGGGGCCGGCCACCTTTCCTAGTCCTAATAGGACTAGGGGAAGGGGGAGGCGCGCAGCCCATGTAGGGCTGCCTCTTCTCTTTTCCACTAAGGCCCATCATGGACCATTTAGCTCCCGGGGGTTTCCGGTAACCTTCCCGGTACTCCGGTAAAATCCCGATTTCACCCGGAACACTTCCGATATCCAAACATAGGCTTCCAATATATCAATCTTTACGTCTCAACCATTTTGAGACTCCTCGTCATGTCCGT